>NC_056735.1:1036002502-1036117502 GCF_019279795.1 Protopterus annectens
CTTCAGTGTGCTACAGTGCAGAGATGGAAGATTTCCCATTTCCTACACTGTAGCGAAATCTTGGGAGTTTGTATATTTAAGTAACAGGGGGGTGCAGGGGGGTTTGCCCCACTGCTTACACCCTTTAGTTTTTCTTTTTTTTTTAAATTTTTTAATATATTTGAACATTTGAAAATTCGATCACTAAAGTTTGATATTTAGTGATTCGAACTTTTAAGCATTTGAACATATAATATAGACCCGATTTTACTGCCTAGCCTGAGACTTTACCTTAACAACTTTAGCAACAATGCTTAATATTTGTTAAGGTTGGGTCTTGGGCAACACTAACGCTTAACTTGATTTGCCTTTTTCTGAATATTGGAACATAATCAGTGTACTCCATGCACTGAAAAATGTTATGATTGTTGAGCCAATATTAATTATTTGTACTGCTTGGAGCTTTATATGCTCCATTTACTACCAGTTACAGAAAAGAGTGCAGAAGAGCTTAGTGTTATACTGGCAATGTAAGCCAGTAAAGCAATTAGTGTTGTCAAACACACAACAGCAGCATACCTGTTAGCTTCCTTGCTTACAAATTCTACACAAATTCAAAAATAATGAGGGGAGGGAACAAAGGATTAAAATCAACAATAGTTTTAAAATATTTACCCTATTAACTTAAGAAGTTGATAGACTAACAGGTTTTACATCAATATGAATTTTCTGAACAATGCGAAATATGAAACTCTAATGACTGGTTTTATATCCTGACTGCAGTGTTCGGTGGTTTACCAGGAAAACAAAAAAATATTTAAGATAGATAGAACAGCAACATTTGGCAAACTCAGGGACAGTTGAGAAACATGGACAGCAAGCAGGAATGAAGCTAAATTTACCATTTGCTACTGTTCTTTGCCAGCCTGTACTGTCCAGCCTTAGTCCCTGGAACTAGATCCAATTGTAACAGTGCTGGGGAAGGTGTATAGTACAGCTGTGTATGCACTTACATAACCACAGATATCCTACATATCATTGCTGCAGTATTTCCTTACAATAGTGATATGCTGCCAAGGATAGCTATATGTCTGAGCCAGCATACCAAAGGCTTGGGCTCTTCCAAGCACCGCATGTCCAATGTATCCCTCAGTTCAGGGACATAATAATGTGTATGAGGCAAATTCCTGAGAACTGAATTGTCCTTGGAGATCAAGAGCGACAAATGAGGAAGAAAAGAAAGTTGGTACATTTACATCCAGAAACAGGGAAAAGATGACACCTTGGCCAGAAGAAGAAAAAAAAAAAAAAAAAAAAAACAACAGGGAGAAGGAAGGAGGGCTGGAATACTGCAACAGTCATAAGTAGGACATCTACTGTCATGTTAAGTTCTTACACAACTGTACTATGTCCTTCCTTAACCACTGTTGCAGTATTCCTCACAATACTGAGAGTACTAGAAATTCTGGAAAAGATAAGAGGAAAAAGAAAGATGGGAGAATTGAAGAACCTCCCCACAAAAAAATAAATAAAAAAAAAACATTAAGAACTGACCTGGCTAAATAAATCATATCCAAATTACAGTGCTTAGTGAAAGTATGCACAGAAGACCAAGTAGCAACTTTTAAAATGGATCTAGCATCAAGACCTTTGAAAAAAAAGCATCAAAAGAGGCAACTGCCCTTGTCAAACGAGTCAAACAGTAGAAAGAAAATGCTTGCCATGAAAAGAATAACAAAAAGAAATGGCTTTAGAAATCCAAGAAGGGATAGCTTGCTTAAAAACAGCTAAATCTGATTTCTTGTCCTGAAAAGAAAGAAAAAGATTCTCAGAATTTTTTGTATCATTAGTCTTGTCTAAATAATAGCTGAGCTGTCTATGCAAATCCAAAGAATGGATAACTCTCTTACAGCTATTTTAAGGAGTATGAGAGCAGGAAGAAAGATGGCTGGTCTGATTCAAAGACAAATCACTGACTACTTTAGGTATAAAAGAAGGCTTGGTTTAAACAGACATGTTGTCTCGGAATAAAAAAGAAAAGGAAGCACTGCCATAAGGGCCTGAAGTTTAGAAAGTCTTCTGGCAGAAGTGAAAGCCACCAACAAAGACAGTTGTATAAGGTTCAGAACTTTAAAGAAGAAGCAGCTGTTGGTTTAAAAAGTGGTTGAGTCAATTTCTCAATATAGTTAAGGTCCCAAGAATGAGGAATTGGTTTTCTTGGGGGCCTAATATAAAGGATGCCTTTTAGGAACTGTTTAACCTCAAACCTACAGGAAAGTGGTGGATCCAGAGGCAGACAGGAATAGCTGACAAATGACCTTCAACAGAAGTACCAGACCAGAACTGAGCAGCTCACAGAAATAATAAAGGACATGAAGAATATCCACTGAAAGAGGGTCATGTTTCTTTTTGTAGCACCAAGAAAGAAATATTTTCCACTTAACTACATAAGAGTTTCTAGTAGTGGGTTATCTTACCTTCTGCAAAACCCAAGAATGTCCTCTAAAAACTGGTGTCAAAAAAGAATTAAAACTAATCACACAGAGAGTAAACTGTAGAGTACAAAGATGAGAGTGAATTAGAAAGAACTTGTCCTGTGTGAGGAGATCCATCTTGCCCCTAGCCAGATGAAAAAGAAGGGGAAAAACAATGTGGTCTGGGCCAAAAGGGAGTCACCAACAAGAGTCTTGGGCTGCCCCTCATGATCTTGTGCAGGACCTTTGGCAACACAGGAAGAGAGAAGCATACAGGAGCATCTATATCTCTCTCTGTCTCTAAGAAAAAGAAATGGCATTCACTTTCCAAACCAGAGGACTTGACACTGTGGAACAGAACTTGGAAAGTTTTCTGTTTTGAGGGGAGACTAAAGCATATGAGTATGCACTGAAGGACAATGTTCAGAAAAACCTCTCTGTGAAACATCCACAAATGAGGATCTGCCCTGGATCTTCTCAAATTGTCTGTTACAACATTTTGAACTGTTGGAATATAAACTGCCTGAAGAATTAATAATGGCAGATGGCAAAATCCCATGCTATGAGGGCCAGTCTGCAAAGACAGCATGACTTTGTTCTCCGTGGTATATGTACCACATGACAGTGGTGTTGTCTGTGAAAACCCTGACAGACCCTTGAATCCAAAGGTAATGCATGGCTGGAACAGCCAGGTTAAGAACTTTCATTTCCTAGATGTTGATGTGCTCCTTTAAGTCCTGTGGAGAACAGACCCCCTGAACCCTGATGTGGTTGGAACAAGCCCTCCAGGTCAGGTGTGAAGCATATACAAAACTCCTGAGTAGGGCAGGGTACCTGAAAAGAAAGGCCTGAATTCTAAGATATCAGGTGGGTCCACCATATAATTTCATTCCTTAGGTAGGTACTAGGCCATCGGCCCTAGGGCCTATACAAGCCTAGCCAAAAAGGTACCCTGGCTTTTGCCACCCAAGAAAATTATTTTCCTGTGCCCCTGTCGAGCAGAGCCACAGAGGTGATCCCTGGGGTGAATTTCCTATTTCCCATCCAATCATCAATATTTTTCTTGAAGAGTGCTAATGAGGAGCTTTGTTTGATATAGATAGGTAGTTTATTCCAGAGCATGGGAAGTCTCTGGGACAGGAATCTATCCCTCCAGCATGTTCTGTTTATTGTGGTGACAAGGTTTAGGTCCCTAGAGCATGTAGCTCGGAGGGATTGGGATTTCTTTAAGTGGAGCATGTCCAACAGCTCTGGGTTTGACATAGCTTTGTATGTTAGGCAGATAGCCTCTGAGTAGGCGATATGTGACAGAGTAAAGCTGGAGTTTTTTTGAGACGGTCTGCGTAGGGCATATGTTTGAGGCCAGTAATCCTCTTTGTGAGGAATTTCTGTGGCCTTTCCAGTTGTTATAGATGTCTTGTGAGGTACATACCAAAAGGGGCATTGTACTCTATCTATAATGGATCTAATGAGTGACGAGTTGAGGGGAATAATGACCTCTTTTTTTTCCTGGATGAGAAACCTTTTCTGATGAGGTGTGCCACGTAGAAGGATTTCCTGACTACTGTGGCAATGTGATTATCAAAGGAGAGAATACTGTCCACCTGTGTCCCAAGGTCTCTTATTACACTTTCAGTGTTAAGTAGACTACCACCTATGTGGTAGCTCATGAGTACAGAGTTTTTACCAAATGGGATGACAATGCACTTTTTGGCATTGAGCTTGAGGCCATGGCTTTGACACCAGGCATTTGTCTCAGTGAGGCCCTTTTGTAGGATGTCCACATCTTTAGGAGTTTCAATTATGGCTCCTAATTTGCAGTTATCTGCAAGCTTTGTTAAAGAAGCTACCACCACAAATCAATGCATTAATTTGGATGAGTATACTGAAACGGTTGTGAGATACATCACAAAATGTGTCATAGATGTCACCACCCTGAAAGATGGAACCATCAGAGCCAACCAAAAACCCTGGTTCACCAGTGAGGTATATGAATTACTGAGAGTGCGCAATTCTGCCTTTAAGGCTGGAGACAGACATGCTTTGAAAAAGGCCAGGGCCAACTTGAACAAAGGTGTGACAGTAGCAAAACAGGCCTACAGTCTGAAAATACAAGAGACACCTCACTGACCAGAAAGATCCCAAGCAGCTGTGGAGAGGGATCCAAAACATCACAGACTATAAGTCACCATCCACATGTTGTGATGATAACCCAGACTTTTTAAACAAGATAAATATCTACTTCAGTATATTTGAGGAATCAAATAGAACCATACCAAAGAGACTACCGACCAACGCAGATGGCACATCACTATGCCTCAACTTGGAAGAGGTACGCAGGAACCTACATAGGGGTTCACCCAGGCAAAGCATCTGGTTTGGCTATGATCCCAGGGAGGCTACTTAAAAACTGTGCTGATCAGCTGGCACCAGTCTTCCCAGACATTTTCAATATATCTCTCAGCCAGGAAGAAATGCCCAAATGCTTCAAGACCACCGACATTATCCCTCTGCCCAAGAAACCATCTCCAGCATCATTAAATGATTATCGGCCAATTGCACTTACCTCAGTAGTGATGAAGTGTTTTGAAAAAATGGTCAAGGATCAACTAACATCCTGCATACCTGCTACATTTGATCCTTTTCAATTTGCATACAGACCAAATTGTTGTACTGCAGATGCCATAGCCTTAACACTTCAACACACCTTGGATCACCTGGAAAATAAGGACTGTTATGTACGCATGCTGTTCATAGACTTCAGCTCTGCCTTCAATACAGTAATTCCACAACTGCTGTCTAAGCTGAGTAATCTAGGCACAGAAAACAAAATATGCAACTGGATCCTCGACTTCCTGACTGAAAGGCCACAAATAGTTCAAGCTGGAAAACATCACTCAAACAGCATCACCCTAAACACCGGGGTCCCACAAGGTTGTGTACTCAGTCCACTTCTTTTCACAATTCTAACACATGACTGCACAGCTAAGCATCATTCAAACAGAATCATCAAATTTGCAGATGACAACACAGTAAGCGGCCTTATCAAGAAGGAAGATGAGGGAGCCTGCAGGGAGGAGGTGACCCAACTCGTTCATTGGTGCACTGACAATAACTTAGCACTAAATGTTGGGAAAACCAAGGAAATCATCATCGATTTTAGGAAGGTAAATAAGCCACACATCCCTATCATCATTAATGGTGCCATAGTGGAGAGACTTAATAGCACCAAATTCCTAGGGATACATATCTTGCAAGACCTCAGTTGGGCCACAAACACTTCCTACCTTATAAAGAGAGCCCAACATCTCCACTTCCTTAGGAGACTTCGTAGATCTAACCTCCCCCCACAGGTCCTACTTACCTTCTACAGAGCCACAATTGAGTGTGTACTGACAAACAACATCATTGTCTGGTATGGAAATTGCGAAGTAAAAAAGCTCAGCAAACAGGACCCAGAAGCAATGTCAAAAACAAAGCGACTGGTATGGAAATTGCTCTCAAGCCAATTGGAAGGCACTGGATAAGATCATTAAACAAGCCACGAAAATCACTGGATCCAACCTTCAGTCCCTACAGGATATATATTCAAACAGGCAGAGTCTGAAAACTACTGAGGGATATAAATCATCCGGCCTATGGACTGTTCAAACTCCTGCCAAAAAGGAAGTGCTACAGAAGCATTAGATGCAGGACATCCAGATTCCATAACAGCTTCTTCCCACATGCTATCAGACTGCTGAGCAACAAATCCATAGCCTAACCTGCTAAATGGGTAAACAAACATTTTTTATGTGCAGTATGTCATTGTTATCTACATAGCTCACTTTACACTTTATTGTGTTTATTTTTAGTATCTTATTTTTGATTTCTATTCAGTATTTTTAAATTATTATTAATTTCCCTCCTGTAAACTATAATTCTTATGGTGCAAGCCTTAGTATTGAAATTTCGTGCAGTGACGCTCACTTTTTCCTCTGTGTTGATCTGTATGACAAAATTTACTTTGACAAAGACCTTCTGTGTTAGCCTGTACTTCAGAAAAAGTAGATACCAAACAGGAGAGGACCCAGGACTGAACCCTGTGGTACTCCACTTGTCACTGGTCTGAAGTCGGATTTGGAGTCTGCTACTTTCACAGTGTGGGTTCTGTCGGTGAGCCAGTTGGCAACTCATCTTGTGACATAGGGATTTACACTTAGTTTAGTGAGTTTATCTATAATTCCAAAATGGGGGATGCTGTCAAAAGCCTTGGCGGGATCTAGATAGGCTGTGTGAACCACCTTACCCTCGTCTACGGTTTTGGTGACTGCTTCAAAAAATTCAATCAGGTTTAGGAGACATGATCTGCCTTTTACAAACCCGGACTGGGTGGGGTCCAGATTTTGGAGATTACCAATGTCTTTGTTTATAAGTTCCATGATGATACATTCCATGGCCTTGCAGACCAGGCTCATTAGGCTAATGGGGCTGTAGTTCCCTGAGTCCGTGGTGGCTCCCCCTTTGTGGAGTGGGATAACCGTCGCTGTGCACCATTCAGTGGGCACACAGCCTGAGGTGAGGCTATGATTGAACATGGTGCTTAGGTGGGGTGCCAGTTCATTCTGTAGTTCATGTAGAACGCAGCCTGGGATGTTGTCAGGTCCCATGGATGCTGTGTTCTTAGCTTTGGAGAGTGTGGTTTTTACCTGTACAGCCGTGATTACAGGAACTTTGCATTCTTCCAGTATAGAGATGGGCCCTTTAGGGAAGTTAGCACTGAACCTAACTGCCAGAATGTTGGCAATATCAGTTGGTTCTGTATATTTAGTATCATTGTGCTGTAGAGCAGATCTGAGTGTTGCCATTGAGATTATTGACGTAGCTATAGAATGCTTTGTGGTTGTCTTTAGAATCAGTGGTGATTTTTTTCCATAACTAGCTTTGGAGGATTTTATGAGGGATGTCAGCTTCTTACTGAGGCTGAGCAGGGAGTTTTTCCAGTCATGGGATTTTACTCTTTTTTGCAACAGTTTCTTTCTTCTGTTGTAGAGTTTGTTTATGGCAGGGGACCACCAGATTGGCTTCCTTTTTTTGGAGGATAGCATATTGGTTCTGTTAGGGATAGTACAATCCATGCACTCATGTAAGTGCTTATAAAGTGCATTTATGTAGGATTCAGCAGTCGTACCTCTATTGTCTGTCTGCATGGGTGTCGTGAAGTTTGCCACTTCTGTCTTAAGAAGCATGAAGTTGGCTTTGGAGAAATGTTTTACGGTGGTGTCCCTAATGGGGGGTGGGGGGGCAGGATGTGGATGCCTAAGCTGATTAGCTTGTGGTCGGATCTGCCCAACGAGGAACTGACCTCTGGTGTGGAGCACCGGTCACCCATGTTGGTAATGACCAGGTCTAGGATATTGCTGCCCCTGGTGGGGGTGTGGATAAGTTGATCCAAGGCATTGGAATTTATGAATCAAAGAGAGAATGGGAAAGTCCAGAGGGTAACAATACTGTAGGGCAAACTGCCCTTGGATACCACTTGGAAAATCCTCATGTGAATTCTGGCAAAAAGATCCACTGGAATAGTTTATGCCATGACCCTAGGGCTCTCAAATCTCTTTTGCTGAGATATCTTGCAAAGGAAGAAGGGGGCTGGAAGAAAGGTGTCATGGAAAGAACCTTAGGTGGTGGCAGAAAGGCTGTCCTTAAGAACACCTGTTCCTAAGTAGGAGTCAAAATGGACTTTTTGAGATTTTAGAGTGAAGTACACACTGCGAAGAAGCATAGTGAACTCTACATTCTACAGAAGTAATTGCAGAGAGGGGGCCTGAATGAGAGGGTCATCTGGATAGGGAAAAATTCTGAACACCATGAAGTCTGCAAAAGGCTATGACTGGGGCTAGATATTTGGTAAAACCCCCCTGTGCTTTAATAAGACTAAAAGGCAAAACAAAGAACTGATAATGTAAGGAAGAAACCGGAATCACAGATACCTTTTGGAGATTGGGTGCATATGAATATACTGAATATGCATCCTTCAAGTGCAGAGATACCAAAAAATCCTGAGGAAGAAGAAAAGGGAACAAAGAATGGAGAGTTAGCATGTTGAAAGAAATACTTTCCAGAAAGGTATTCAGGAAGGAGATATCTACAATAGGCATCCAAGAGCTCTCCTTCCTAGGAACCTAAAACACAGAGTAGAAACCTTTGTCCCTCTGGCAAGGAGGGGGTTGAAGAACCCCTGAAAAGGGAGAAATAGACTTCCACGACATGAAATAACCATTGTGAATGATTAATAAAGCAAGAGAGTCTGTGGTGATGTGTTGCCAAATGAGAAAGGACAGAGATAACCTTTGGGAAAGTGGAATCTTGCCAAGAGGAAGATGACTGCTAAATAGAAGCTGATTTGTCCAGGAAAGAAGACTTTGTACCTCAAATTATTGGCTGCTTTTTCAGAAAAAAAACAGTTTTTTGACATTTAAACCTGCTTATAATGCTTACACATAAAAGGTGCTTTAGAGGGGTTATTTCTCTGATATTTAGGAGTGGGTGAGAGAAAATGTTGTTTAAGTTCTTGCATGGCCTTCCCTTTGTCTTGCAAAGCTTTAAAAATGATCAACAGGAGGACCAAACAGATTTTGAATATCTAAAGGAAAGTCCAATAATTTTGCCTTCATGTCCTCAGGGAGGCAGACTGTAGCCTAAGCCAGGAGTACCTCTTAATGACAGACCCTGATGCAGCTGCCCAGGAGGAAGCATTAGCAGCATCATAACTGCTTGTGAAGCAGAACCCAGCAAAGAAAGGGCTGAAGTCTTAAACTCAGAGTCAGGCAAGTCAGCAAACACCTCCGCCCAGTCTGAAAAGAACAGCAAGTACATATAAAGTCATATGTGTCTGGTGACTGATGGCCCTGAAAACTAAGGTAACAGAGGTAATATGCCTTCTCACCATACCAGTTATAGCACTAAAATATTAAAAGCACTACACCCTCACAAACTCCCCTTGAGTACCTCGTTCCCCACTGGCCCTTTTTTTCAATTATAAAGGAATTCCCAATACTATTCTAGCATGTCCAAAGGTCAGTTGTCAATCTCCTCTCCGGTCCAGCTGGTGAATCTGGGAATCTTGAGGCAATGTTACAACTGCCTCATGTACACAGACAACCCTCTCCTCCTCCCAACAAATTCCAACACATGTGAGAGATGCAACCATATAGCCATACTGGAGGCTAAGCTCTCTCAACTCAGTACTGGCAAAACCAGTCAGGAGGAGAAGGAAACCACACTCACTACAATTCCAGACTCACATAGACCTACCACAACAGCAAACCAAACACATAAACACACAAAAACATACTCCAAGGCTCTAAATAAAAATCTGCCTAAGCAGCAGAGACCTCCAAAGCAGACACCCAAGCAATCTCTACCCCAAAACAAAACACGTGCTACACATAGCTCACAAAGCCAGTGTGCTGAACAATCACTGCCCTTAAGGTTAAACAACACACCTGATACACTTGTAATAGGTGACTCTATCATCAGGCACACTGACGTCCCGCTCACCAGGCTAAACAAGGAGAAGGTCACGGTGAGCTGCCTGTCGGGCGCTAGGATCTGCCACATAACACAAGCACTCAGGTCACTCCAAGGCAAGTACAAATATGACTCAGTCATTGTCCAAGCTGGTGTGAATGACCTGAGACGTACCTCCCTGGACTACATGAAGAGAGACATAGAGGAGCTCTCTGAGCATGTAGCCCAGGCCAGTATGACCCTGACCTTGAATAGCATCTTACCCTCACCAAGAATGATGCCACAATATGAAGACAAGATGATCAATTTCAACAATTGGATTAAGTATTGGTGTCATTCAAAGGGGCTCCAATGCCTGTCAGCCTGGATGACATGCTCGACAAGCCACGTGCTTCACTAGGGACAGCTTGCACCTGTCACTCCTGGGCTTTTGGATATTGGTAAAGGCTCTTGCTACCCCCATAGTGCCTTTTTTAGGCAAGGCTCAAAAGACAAACCCACCTCCATAGGTATCACAAGGGATAAGAAACTAAGAGTAATGCTACTCAACGCCAGAAGTCTAAACCTCAAGATGCATGCACTCAAAACTCTCCTTAGCATGGAGAACATCGATATCTGTGCAGTAACAGAAACCTGGTTCAAGGCTCCTGAGAGCACCCCAGCACTACCAGGTTATACCTCATACCATGCTTTTCGGCCCCAAAACTTGGACCGAACCACAAAAGGAGGGGGGAGTATCAATATTCGTCAAAGATACCCACAACTCCAGGTTGGTGGCACAGCACGAAGCATCAGAGACTATCCATGTGCAACTAACAGTGGGTAAAACTGCCTTCCAGTTTATAGCCTGCTACAGACCACCCTCCCAAACCCAGGAACCCCACTCGGCCTTCCTGAGAACAATGGAAAATATGAAGGTCTCTCCAAACACCATTATATTGGGCGACTTCAACTACCCAAACATAGACTGGGAGCATTACTCTAGCTCCAACACCCTAGCCCAAAGATTCCAAGAATTTATAAACTCAAATGCTATGGAACAACTTGTTACCACTCCCACAAGAGAGGAAAACATACTGGACCTGATCATTACCAACATGGGGACTCAATGCTCCAGACCAGAAGTGCATCCCTCACTGGTAAGATCAGACCATAAACTAATCTCACTGGATATTCACATCCTGACTCCACCCCCTGCCCTGAAAACCACAGTGAAAAACTTCTCTAAAGCAAATTTCACACTCCTCAAAACCGAGGTGGAATCCTTCAAAGCCCACGGGCCTGTGGAAAATATGGCCCAGACCGCAGAATCCTTTATAAACGCATTCTAAGAACACCTTCAGGAATGCATGGATCATGCAATCCCAAATAAAACCAAGACCCAATCCTCCAAAGGCATACGTCCTGTCTGGTGGACCCCAGCCATAAACAAACTATACAATAGAAGGAGGAAGCTACTACATGATAGAGCAAAATCCCAAAAAGGGAAGGCATCTCTGATCAGAATTAGCAAAAAACTACGGGCACTCATAAAATCGTCTAAGGCCAGCTTTGAGAGAAAAATTGCACAGGACACTAAGGATAATCAAAAGGCTTTCTTTAATTATGTTAGGGACCTGGGTGGGAATTCCCAGATATGCTCAGAATTAGTCCAAAATGACAAAAAAATACACCGAACCCACAGACATTGCCAACATCCTAGCTGACAGGTACAGCGCAAACTTCTCCCCACCCCCACCTAAATGGCAAATATCTATCCCAGCAGAGTGCTGCCCCCCTGACATCTCAGAAGCTCAGGTAAGAGCTGCCCTCTCCAAAGCAAAAAACACAGCATCAATGGGACCAGACGGTGCCCCGGGCTGCGTCCTACATGAACTCCAAGAAGAGCTAAACCCAAACATAAAACTACTGTTTAGTCTCAGCTTTACTACAGGATATGTACCCAAAGAGTGGTGTACAGCAACAGTGGTCCCTCAACGGATCCTGGAAACTATCGCCCCATAAGCCTGACTAGCTTGGTCTGCAAAGCTATGGAAAGGATCATCATGGACCTCATAAATAAAGATATTGGGGACCTACAGACACTGAATCCTACCCAGTTCGGCTTTGAGGGCATATCCTGCCTCTTAAACCTGGTTGATTTCTCTGAAACAGTCACCAAGGCCATTGACGAGGGGAAGGTGGTCCACACAGCCTACCTGGACCTCGCAAAAGCCTTTGATACAATACCCCACTCGGGCATTACAGATAAGCTCACCAGCTTAAATGTAAACCTCTATATTACTAGATGGGTTGCAAACGGCTCAAGGACAGAACCCACATGGTTAGAATTGCTGGAGCCATGTCAGACTCCAAACCAGTTACAAGTGGCATTCCACAAGGCTCAGTCCTGGGACCTCTCTTGTTCGGTATATATTTCTCGGAGGTACAGGCCAGCATGGAAGGACTGTGGCTGACCAAGTTCGCAGATGACTGCAAACTGGGTGCCATAATCGACTCTCCAGCTGACACAAGCATCCTCCAAAATGGGCCTCATAGAAACAGACAACTGGTGCCAGAGCCATGGCCTCAAGCTAAACGCCAAAAAGTGTATAGTCATCCCCTTTGGCAAAAACAAAGTGTCCACAAATTACCACATAGGTGGTAATCCATTAAGTACAGAAGAAGTAATTAGGGACCTGGAGACCCAAGTTGATAGCAATCTCTCATTTGACAACCATGTAGCCAAAGTGGTTAGAAAAACATTTTATATAGCCCACCTAATCATGAAGGGATTCACATCTAGATCAGGGGAGGTCATCGTGCCTCTTTATTCATCCCTCATCAGGCCCATAATTGAGTACAATGCCCCTTTTGGGATGTACCTTACCAGACACCTGCAGCAACTGGAAAGACCCCAAAAGTACCTCACCAAGAGGATCAAAGGGCTCAAACAGATGCCATATGCTGCCCGGTTAAAGAAACTCCAGCTCTACTCAGTGGCATACCACCTGCTCAGAGGCGATCTGTGCCTGACGTATAAAGCCATGTCCAACCCGGAATTAAAGGACATGCTGCACCTCAGAAAATCCAAATCCCATCGAGCTACGCTCGAGAGACTTGAACCTCAGCACTGAAATAAATAGGACATGCTGGAGGGACAGATTCATAACCCAGAGGCTCCCTTCACTCTGGAATAAAATCTCAGTCCAGGTTAGGCAGAGTCCCTCATTGACTCTCTTCAAGAGGAATCTTGATGAGTGGATGGGAGATCATAGGTTTACCCCGGGTATCACTTCTGTGTCACTGTTAGACAGAGGCACAGTATACTAACCTCGAAAAAGGGCATAGCAAAATGAATTTAAAATGGGTGGTGAAAGCCAAACACACTCTGACTGGGCTTATAAATGCCCTAGGGCAGATAGCCTAGCATGAACCTATGAACCTATCCATAGCTCTGCTATCTTTGTCAAAAGGTAAGAGCATGAAAGAGGAAAGCAATTTAGTAGTTTTTTCAGTTTAGAGGAAAATAACAGAAGAGTTTGATGACGGATTCTTACATAAAACTTTCTCAGCCTCAGGAACTTTATTCAGCATTTTTTTAATGGAGCTGGGGGACAGACACTCAGGGACTGGGAAGCAGATGTAAAGGCATCTAGAAGAGCTTCCAAAACAGGAGAAACTGCAGATTGTCAGGGACAGGGAGAGTCCATCTGTAAGAGATCATATCATCTCTTCCGGATGTCAGACATCTGGAAACTTTCCCAATGAAAATGCATTATCATTGTAATAATGGTGTCCCCAAAAGAAAGCTCTTCAACTGGGGAGTCATCAGATGAGAGTGCATCTGGGAGGAATAATCCAAAGATTCTTCCCAAGAATCTAATCCTCATTCTCATCAGATACATCCGAATCTTTAGGTCTTTTAGAGGCAGTGGAAGAAGGGAACAGCAGCAGGAGAAGGTACTGGTAAGCCTTGCAGAGGTTTTAAAGCCATAAGAGCTTAGAAAAGACATTGGCTGAAGTCTTACCACTTAATGGGGATTATTAGCAACAGGACCAACATGACTAGTCTTTTGTTTCTTTTTCACAGGGACCTCAGCCCTAGCAAATATATGAGGTTCTGAACCCTGTCTCACCTCTATAAGAGACCCAGGTATGTCCTCCCTGACAAGTATCAGTGGAATCCCCTTAGGCCTTTCAGAAATTGGCAGCTGTGGTAGTCCCCCTTTTTATCCATAGAGGTTGTTGGCCTCCAGTGGGGTCTTGACAGAGGCCACAGGCATTGAAACCAGATGGTCCACGGGCTTATCATCTGACCCTGTGTAGATATCTGGCAGAGGCTGGACAACAGAAGTCTCCAATCACAACTTTTAAACTTTTTTTTTAAAGGTGGCTGCAATTGGGAAGGATGGATTCAGAAACCATAGTCCCTTGAGCAAGTATAGTCAACTGATGATTCTCTAGACATACCAAAATGAAAGACAGATGATTGTGCAGGGTCTTAGGAACAAACACCTGGCAAATGGCACACTGTTTGCGGTCACAGTCTGCACCCAAAAAGAAAGGCACTTCTCTTGTCTATCCTTAAGAGGAATCTGCCTCCCACACTGATATTTCCCCCTTCTGGATGACGTGCCTACAATAAAACCTACCATGAGAAACAAAAAGGAAGAGTTCCCAATGGGGTACTTATATGGCCAATGTTCAGAACTGATACCATAAACTTTCACGGACTGAATTCAAACACAACGTTCAGACTAGGGGCAAAGTTATCTGAGGATTTGGAAGCTGTACATCATTTAGGTACCTTACATCCTGTACGTAGAACATACTGTAACAGTGATTAAGGAAGGACATCAATTGTTAAAAATCCTGTTAAAGCTTTTACTATCAAGTCTCACTCTAGAGAGGGTGTAAACACTCCCAACATCAGAGTGTAACCTTGGAGTTCCATTTACTACAAACTTTTTTCTACATGCTATATACCTTTGTGTTGCCTTGCTTTTTTGCCTTTCACTTTTCACATATTTGTGCTTTGTCTTTTTAGATTCTTCATTTATGTTCTGGTCATGTAAATATCTCTTATCCTGCAGTATGATGGACAGCAGTTCAAACATCACCAAGTGCAGAACTGCAGTCTCTCTGAATGAGAACATTGTGAGGGAAATTCCCAGTACAGTAGTCTCTAAACTGAAAGAAGTGCAAGTGTAGAAGGTCTTTGTCCAAGGAATGAATGCTTAATTCAGTATTTCTCTTCAAATGTATTAATTTGGCATTCAGATTTTCGACCTTCATAACTGTAATGTGGTTCCTTTTGTGACTAGGATCCCATACACATGCACATACAAAGATGGAATATGTGGTGTCCAGGGCATGGATATTAATCTTATGCTTACTACTGATAGGCTGTACAACATATGTAAGGGCTGTCAAAGTCATAAGTGACATGCATGAAAAGAACCATTTGTAGTACTTACTGAAAAATATAGACCAGGAACCTTCATGTTCCATTTATCCTACTTGTTATTAGCTTTGGTGGGGATTCTGTTATATTTTAATGCTATGAAAATGATTATGTGTTTTCACAAACAACAAATGCAAAATATGTGATTTACATTCTTGCCTTTTAATGTAAAACATCTAAAGAGCCACTGTAAATGAAACATTCCTGATTCTGCACCTATTTGGTTGTTTTATTCATATTTTGATTACACAAAGACAGATCTCTGCTTAATATACAAGGCCATGTCAAACCCTGAGCTGTTGGACATGCTCAATTAAAGAAATCCCAATCCCTCAGAACTACACGCTCCAGGGATCTAAACCTTGTTATCACAATGAACAAAACATGCTGGAGGGATCGGTTCCTGACCCAGAGACTCCCCATACTCTGGAATAGACTGCCCATACACGTCAAGCAGAGTGCCTCCTTGGCCCTCTTCAAAAGGAACCTTGACGATTGGATGGGAGATAGGAAATTCACCCCATGGATCATGTCAGCCACCCTGCTAGACAGGGGTCCAGGGAAGTAAATATTGTGGGAAGAAATATTCAGGGAATTGTTATGGCTAGGCTTGTATAGGCCCCTAGGGCCGATAGCCTAGTACCAACCTATGAACCGATATAATTGTCACAAAAGGAATATGGAATGTTGTCAACATGATTCATATAAGATACTTTTGCTATAACTGTATTAGAGCTGTATGTCAGGTGTATATCAAACTGCTAGTACAGAATTGTGTGTGTTGAAAAGATTTTTGCAAAGTGCTTAAAATGGATCCATAGTGTGCCCTGCTGGAAGAGAACAGAAATGTACATACAGTATTGTAACTGTTTAAATGTATACCTTTTAACAGTGGGAACTGGAACACAGGGGGTTAACTTCATTCCAGCAAAAGTTCAGAAAATAGCTGAAATTAAATTACATTATGAAAGCAAGAGACAGGTGTCTATACTAGGTAACTCTCTGTGCTGTCTTGAAGGAGAAATAATTACTAGGATTGAGACGTGGAAGTGCTTTATTGTTTTATGACTTCAACAGCTGCACAGATCTGAGGAAAAGCCCTTGTCTATGTAATTTCACAGATGGATACTAAATACTGCTAGCTTTCAGTACTGGGGGTTTTACACCTGGGATAGAGTATGATGACAAGAAATTATGTAATTTCTGCAAGCTATCCCAGCAGTAATATTTGTGATATTAACAACTTTCAGAAAGACTCGGCATTCAGTTTTTTGTCTTTGACCTGACATCAAGATCCATTCACCACACATCTGCCTTGCTATGAGTAAGTCAGTGTAGGGAACAGTTTCATTCTCTCAGATACAGTCAGGAATACAGAAAAGCTTAGCTTAAATGTTTTGCTTTATTTATTGGAGACTGTCCTGCAATGTTGTTTTAAATATTTCCTGTGATTTTGAACTCTGATGTCACTGCAATTATATACAGAGTATTCTCTTATACTTTTATTTATTATTAAATATATTTAAACCTTTAATTGTGGCTGATCTGTCTAGAGATATTTAAGTTCTGAGAGTACTTGCATATTAATTTGGTGACATTGTGTAGGTGACTCCTAATAGCCTTGCTCTTGGTCAAACTACCATTTGTATTAAACAGTAATATTGGACACCCTGTGTTAAGGGCCTTAAAGTAGCTGATAAAGAGTTGGCTGGTGACAGTGATAAATACTTTATAGTCTGGGCAGTAGGGGGCATAGCTAGTAAATCTGTGCCAGCCTTTCCAGAGTGAGTGTGTGTGTGTGTCTGTAAAATATCTCCAAGAGTGTGTGGGTCAGTTACTTCGGCAGGGACATAAAGCACTGATTGGGCAGAGAGAGTGTTGGAGGTCTTGGCTTGGCCACTCAGCTGAGATCTCAGCTCTATAGCTGTGCTAGTGGGGAGTCTTACTGAGGATCTGGAGACAGAGGGAGAAACCAGCCCCGGACTCACTGTGGTTTCTGTGTGCTCTTAAAGGACAAAAAAAAATATTTTAAATCGACAGCTTCTCTCCACTAGAACAGTATCTTACTGTACTGTGGTGGTTTGACTTTCAAAAAACTTTTGTCCTGCCCTTGTAGAGCTTGCTGGAGTCTCCAATTCATTGATGTCATCAACACCAATGAATACAGGTAGTTTTCTGGCCAATTCCTTCCCCAAACAGCACCAGGACCTTCCTAAAAGCCCACCCATACTGTGATGTCACAGCTCATTGGTCCTTCCCCTACCCATACAGAAAATAAAGGCTAGAACAGGAAAACAGTACATTAGTCAAGGCTCCTGCTGTAGGCTGTCTATCACAGCAGGAAGAGCTCAAATTACCGTTAGCACTTTGACAGCTAGGGAAGTTAAGTGTGAAGGGGGATGGAAGATGAGTCAAAGTAGTACAATTCAGGCTTTACAAAATACTACAGTTTAGCCATTCTACAAAGAAGCAGCAGTAAAAAGCACTTTGAAAGTCTGTTCTGTGGCATTTGCAGTGTTTGTGTTTTACGTAGTCACTGCATGGCATGAAATGTTACTTAAAACTAGCGGACTAAAAAAATCTATGCAGTGACAGGAGCTTTAGGAAGAAATAGGCATTCATGACATACTTTTTTTTTTTTTACAGAGAAGCACTGTATTATGGGGCAGACTAAACAATCAGAATTATTTCAAAATGCCAGACCCCATGTGGTCAGACTCTAGAAATCATGTATAAAAATATTTAAAAAACTATAAACAGTCCGAGTGGTGTTAAAATGTAGGAAACTCCAAACCATGATGAAATAAACAATTTTTTTGAGTCTGTGGGTGTGGTTCTCCTTTAAGAGAAATTGCACTTGATGCAGAGAGCTGCATCTGAAATACTGTGTGTGTGTCTGCCATCCTCCCAATATAGATCCCCCACTGTTGTCAGTGGTGAGGACTGTGGTTCCTTGATTACTGGGCCAGTGGTGGGGCGTCACAATAATAAATACCACTGTTCAACTTTTCTGCTCACCATATCCTTATATCATCTTTTGTTTTAATCTTCCTTACATTAGCAGAGTAGTAATAATTATCATTGCTGACTCACAGACGTAAGACCTCTACTTCAGTTGTCATTTGTGGGCTTTCTATTGGAGTCTGTATGTCTTCACTCTGTCCTCATGGGCTTTCATCATATGCCTTCCAAATTGCCTGTAGGTAGATGGGTTTATATCAGATGACCGTTTTTGTAAACGCCAACCTCATATGGTCAAAACCATATGTTCAACTTTCTAAAAACTTAAATGAAACAAAACTATCTATGTTTTTGCAGGGGAGGCAAGGCCCCTACACTCCTCTCATCCCTGCAAATTATATATACCAACTCAGAGATCATGCTACAGTGGGGAAAATGGGAAATTCCCTGATCCCCACTGTACACAATCTCCCCAAAAATGCTTCAAGTTTTCAGAAAGTCAAACATATGGTCTTAAGCATATGAAGTCCAAGTTTCCAAAAACTTAATCATCTGACATAATCTCGGGTAGATATAATGTTTGTGTGTGTGTTAGTGTGTGAGCATGTATCTGTGCATGCATGCATACATGCACACGTTCCCAGTCCAGCACAGAAATAATTTCTCGCTTTTGTAGCTACTGACTGCCAGAAAAGTCTCTAGTTCTCCAATAACACAGACTTGGATTAAGAAGGTGATCTGAAAACAACCGAGGGATTAGAATATTTATATGCATGAAACAATCATTCCTTCATTTTAAATAGATCTGTGGGAATGTTATTCAGCATACTTATAATGCCCTGTTATCTCAGCTGGTTTTAAAATATATTTACATTTGCTTGCTGATATACCTTTCATTCTTTGCTATAAGAATGGCATTTAAAAACCATCTAAGGTGAGTACTGCTGCAGTACTGATCATGAACAAGTACTAATAGCCACTGTTCATAAAGTGCAAAAGATGGTGACAAATCTTACAGAGTGCACATAAGAAATATTCTGTATTACACACAAAGGATCCCGTTTAAAATGGGCTTCGACTTTAGAAGGACATACAAAGGTGATCAAAATTATGGTCAGGCCAGTGGTTCCATACAAATGTACAGAGTGAGAACAAAGCCTCAACATAACTCTGAAAACATGACACAAAATTCACTTGGGAAGGCAAACTTCCAAGACTGGTAAGAGAAAAACTGTAATAAATGTCAGAGGATTGGGGGTGGGGAGTGCCTAGTCTGAAAAGGTAACAATTTTTATATTAACCAAAGGCTTAGGAGGCAGTATCAGAAGAAGGGGGGATAGTAACAGTGGGGGGCAGTACCTAACTGACAGTAGAGAGCAACATGAGAGGGAGGGCTAGGCATGAGCACAAAACTTTGGAGAACAACAGAACTCAAACAGAACATTTTTGACAGAAAAGAGTGAGGGAGTAAAATGGTAAAGGAGCAATCTCTTGTGGAGGAAATGGAGTGGAAAACACTAGACTAGCACCTTAAAATAAAAGGATGGGAGGGGATGAATGGAGCAGGTAGAGGACAGACAGGAGGATGCAAAACAGAAGAAAACATACTTGTTGTGGGTGCCATTTGGGTTTTTCATCGACTTTACATGTGTAAACTCCACAACTGCACAACAGTGGATAGGAGGAACAATACCCTGCAAAACTGCACAGCACTCATACACAGTGCCTACACTACTTGTAAGTTAACACACAAAAGTACTTGGAATGGAAATCCAGTGGAAGAAACATATCAAGGTATAAAACAACATGCTGCACCCTGAGCTTGTCTTTGGAAACATTCTCCTTTTCCGCCTGATAAGAAAGACCTCTTCACATCTCCCTGTCATCATCTTGTGTACCACTAGCATCTTTCTAGTCTCATGTAAGAAGATCTTTAATGTGTCTACTTCTCCGATCATATTCATTCCTCTCCATCCCATGGGTCTTTATGGTAACTCTCCTCTGGATTACCTCAGCCTACTGTTCCTTTCCTAACAAGATCATCAGATATGCACACCATACTCAAGGTGCAGTGTGAAGACAATGCAGAATGAAATCATTACTTCTCTGCTTGTGATATCCATACCTCTCAGGATACACTAAAGCCTTTTGTTTGCTGATAGCACAGCCTTCTCTCACATTCCTGTTTGGCTGGTATTACATCCACCACCCCAGCTGATGCTTCACACCAGGGTTGTTGGGGACCAAGAACAGTACTTTGCAATGAACCTGAATTACTTCCCTTTTGCCCACTTCTTCAGTCCTTCCAAAGCCTTTGCTAGGTTGAACTACCCCATTCTCCACTGCTGTATCTATCTCTGTCCATCAACATAAAGATGATCCTATTCTGTATTCCCTCTGATATATCCAATGCAAACACACTAAAGAATTCTGAAACTAAGAGACACCCGCAGTACTCCACTGGTCACTTTCTACTTCCTGACACTGTCCCCCTTTCATCACAGCCCTCGTGTCCTACCATTCAAATCTGTACATAGCTTCAGCCTTAGTTGTTCCATCAGCCTCCTGTCTCAGATAGCAGTGAGATAAAGTCAAAGGCCTTCACAGCTCTACCTATTTTGGTGGTATGTCCGCATTTCATTTTTGACTTATCACGTCACACAACTTTCCTAATTAAGGTGCCTGTTCTGGATGTACATTCCTATTTACAGGGTTGATTTACCACTTCACATTATTTTATAAATCTCTTTCCATTACAAATGATTACAAACCTATTCTCTACACAGGAAATCAGGCTACATCACTAATCTCTGATGGCATCAGCTTAAAGAAAGATACCTTGTATATTACAGTTCCCTCTTTTTAGAAGCAAAATAAATGACTTAGCGAGGTAGATTTTGCAATATAATTTATTAAAGTCTACAGATGTGCCCCAGACTCTGACATCCTGCTCCAACTTTCTCTGCCTTCTGTCTTGAGTTATCCCTCATAAAGCAAAACAAGTGGAGGAAACCTTGGTGCTAGAAATTGTGAAAAATGAATGTAGAACAACATCAAATCACCCTGGTAAGTCACAATTCTGGTATCTGTGAAGGGATTCTTTATATTTCCTACCTAATAACCCACCGATAACCCAATATGTAGACATATACCTCTGGCCTAGATTTCTTGGTCTCAACATAGAACTGCTAGCCCATTGGCTAGCAGCCCTTCCCCCAGAATAACAGAGTTTATGAAAATGCTACTACACCCTATCCTCTCTATCATCTCTTCAATGTCAGGGCTCACTAATTGAACTGCAGCTTCATGAATCACGGTCTGCTGACAGCTAGGGCTCCATCCCTCTGCAACATGCAGCCACACAACTTTCACAATGCACATACACTCACATAGGTATCATAAATAGGATGACCATAGGAGCTGCATACAACTGGGGGGGTGGCACAATGCCCAAAACAAAATCATAATCACTGCTGCTCTCCCTCACCCAGTATCATGCTGGTTGGACAGTCAGAAGTTTGAAATACTGGGACTAGAGTTTTATCCCCCCCCCCAAGTCATGACAGAAACTGAATGAGAAAGTTAATCTATGGGACCTGTCCAGGACCTTCTGCATTCCATGCTAATTTGGGATGCATTTCTAGTTAGATAATAGTGACATACAGCAATACTCTAAACACAAAGAGAAGCACAGATATAACTTAGTTTCAGCAAGAAATAAGCTCATGATCAAAAGAAAGCACTCTAATTCATATTCAAATGAATGATCTTGTTTTCTGACAGTATGCTGGAAAATGATTAACTAACTGCGAGTGAATCGCTGGCTTCCTAAATATGAATATTAAAACCAGTGATCTGATATGCTAAACACCACCAAAATAATTATTTTTTTTTTATTTTACAGAGGTCAAGCCCCCCCCCTTAACCCCCCTGTTGCTGGAAAGTCTGTAGTATATCAGCTTACAGGGCTTTAAGAAAAAAACAAAAGACACCTAAATTTAAATATTAAAATTCAGCCATTCAGTTTTCTTTCAGCAATGGTGGTATCACATAACATTCTCTATGACAAAATCATTTCCTAAGACACATTAAATTCTGTCTTCAATAGTTTACAGTTGATAGAATAGACGCCAGTACACTGGTCCTAATGCCTTACCTTGTCAAGATTTGCAGAATAAGGGGGAGGATCCCATGCTACCAATACTACATCTTTGTACAGAACATTGTTGATAAAGTTGTGATTCGGATTTGCAACAATCTAAAATAAAAAGAGAATTTTAACATATTTTCAAAAGCTGAAAAAGGTTCAGACAACTATTTTGTAATCAATAATACATGGAATTTATACTGTATCGGTCAGCAGAAACAATATCCAGGATAACATACGTCACAAATTGGGTAATTTTCTGAATATTATGTTACAAAGTTACATTTGGTTTACATAAATAAGGATTATCTGAGGAGCACAGTCACAACGATCATAAAAATGTAACTTGTGAACTTATTCTGCAGTAGTAACTTTTGGGGAAATGGTTTACAAACATCGGAAGCCCAAACAGGGGTTAACTGCCTTCAGTGTTTTCCTTAATTTAAGCTAACTACACAGTTACAGTTAAATCATTAAAATCTCTGACTTCAGATGCAAAGAAGCACGCTACTTGTGAGCAAGCAAGTGCCGATGAATCAGGAAATGGGGAAAAGAGAATACAAGGACCTACACAGTTTTCATAAACTGGTATTTCATTTGCTTATTATGCAACTCATCTGACGTCACATTCATTACTTAGCTTCTATTTCAACATTAAAAGAGAATTCAACAATTCTTCAATCTAAAGTAACAGCACGGAGCATTTTGCACCAAGAGTTAAGGCGGTACAATACATTTATACCATTAATAAAGTCAGACAGGCAAGTGACACATTCACATTTAGCTAGAGGGAATACTGTAGGATGGTACCAGATAATTTGTTCAGTCTGCTAACAACAGTACAACTAAAATGCCAGGTTTTTGTGATTTAAAAAAAATGAGATCACAATAAATAATTTCCAAACTTTTCACACCTTTAATGTGACCTATAACCTGTACAATTCAATTGAAAAAACAAATCTGTTAGGGAAAAATATAAAAAATAACTGGTTGCATAAGTGTGCACACCCTTAAACTAATACTTTGCTGTGTGTGCACACCCTTAAACTAATACTTTGTTGAAGCACCTTTTGATTTAATTATAGCATTCAGTCTTCTTGGGTACACACCTGCCATCAATTAAAGAGACTCTGATTAACCCCAAATAAAGTTCAGCTGTCCTAGTAAGATTTTCCTGATATTTACTCAGTTGCCAGTTACAGCAAAAGCCATGGTTCGTAGAAAGCTTACAAAGCATCAACGGGATCTTATTGTTGAATGGTATCAGTCAGGAGAAAGGTACAAAAAAATTTCCACAGCAACGGATATATCATGAACCACAGTGAAGTCAATCATCAAAAAGTGGAGAAAATATGGGACAACAGTGATGTTCCAAAGAACTGGACGTCCCTCCAAAATTAATGAAAAGACAAGATGAAAACTGGTCACAGAGGATGCCAAGAGACCTACAACAACACTGAAGGAGCTGCAGGAATTTCTGGCATATATTGGTTGTGTACTACATGTGACAACAATCTCCCGTATTCTCTATATGTCTGGACTATGGGGTAGGGGTGCGAGACTGAAGCCTTTTCTTACACAGAAAAACATCTAGGCCTGGCTAAAATTTGCAAAACAATAAATCACGTCTCCCAAAAGCATGTGGAAAAATGTGCTATAGTCTGATGAGACCAAGGCTGAACTTTTAGGCCACAATTCCAAAAGGTACGTTTGGCACAAAAACAACACTTTGAATCACCATAAGAACACTATCCCCGTGGTGAAGCATGGTGGTGGGCAGTATCATCCTTTGGGGTTGCTTTTCCTCAGCAGGAACTGGGGCTTTAGTCAAGCTGGAGGGAATTATGAACAGTTCCAAATACCAGTCACTTTTGGCCCAAAACCTTCAGGCAGCTGCTAGAAAGCTGAAGATGAAGAGGAATTTCACCTTTCAACATGACAGTGACCCCAAGCATACATTCAAAACAACAAAAGAATGGCTTCACCAGAAGAAAATTAAAGTTTTGGAATGGCCCAGACCTAAATCCAATAGAAAATCTGTGGGGTGACCTGAAGAGGGCTGTGCACAAGAGATGTCCTCACAATCTGACAGATTTGGAGCTCCTTTGCAAGGAAGAGTGGGCAAATATTGCCAAGTCAGGATGTGCCATGCTGGTAGACTCCTACCCAAGAAGACTGAATGTTGTAATTAAATCAAAAGTTGCTTCAACAAAGTACTAGTTTAAGGCTGTGCGCACTTATGCAACCAGCGTATTGTACGTTTTTTATTTTTTATATTTTTCCCCCAACAGATTTGTTTGTTTTTCAATTGAACTGTACAGGTTACAGGTCACATTAAAAGTGGGAAAAGTTTTGCAATGATTTTTTTATATATTAAAAACCTGGCATTTTAACAAGGGTGTGTAAACTTTTTATATCCACTGTGTGTGTGTGTGTGTGTGTGTCTACATATATATATATATATATATATATATATATATATATATATATATACACACACACACATATATATATATATATATATATATATATATATACACACACACATATATATATATATATATTATATATATCTATATACACACACACACACACACACACACACACACACATATATATATATATATATATATATATATATATACATATACATATGCTGGTTGCATAAGTGCGCACAGCCTTAAACTAGTACTTTGTTGAAGCAACTTTTGATTTAATTACATATATATATATATATATATATATATATATATATATATATATATATAGTAGGCATCAAATAGGTTGAATGGCAATTTAGTTGGCACAAGTTTATTGACTTTATAATTGATTAACAGTTGTGCAAGACTACTGTACAGGGTTGGGGAATATGCCCCTTCTCCTGTATTGTGCAGTCTTCGAGTTGGGATAGTTAAGTAGCAGGGGGTTGTTGGTGCTAAAGACACATCAATAGAAGTATTTTCATCATACAAGACTAGCTTCGCAGAGTGCTTCTACAACTTTTAGGGTGGCAAGTATGATCTTTGGAACTGTAGAAAATGAAGTGAAATCAGGAGAAAATATTTATTTACCAAGTATAAAACTGTAAAATTGAATTCTATTTTTTCAAAGTATGATCTCAGAGTAAGTATAAATAAATATCATAGGTGTGGGGGTGCAGTCCCACACACTGGGGACTGCAAGGAGAGGATATACCCCCCAGCCTGCAAAAACACCTTTAATGTGTAACAGTTTGTTGTTATTTATTGTGAATTAGTTTTTAGTAGTTTCTCATACTGTCAAGTTTCAAACTTCCAACAGGGTTCCCTTTTCAGACAGCTCTGCATCTCCTTTGTATCTCTGTACATCTCAACTTGCACTGGAGTCTCTGGACTCTGCATTCTTGTTTTAAAGAGAGGTCTGACTTCTGTATAACTGACTGCCTTCTCCTCGAGTTGCATAGGATTTCAGTTTAGTTGCTTGACTAACAGCTGCAATTTCAGACTACAGTGATCTTATCAAAGTCTCACTGACCATCTCTGCTGTTCTCACAGTTTACCACACCAGTATATCCAGACTATTTTTTCTGAACCTGTTTTGCTTTTCTTTGATTCTCACTCACTGACAGGCAGCATAAATCAGTAATTTGCTCTTTGGCCCTTTACAATTACTGACGGTGTTGGTGAGATTCAGTAGTGGAGCATTTCTATATTCCAGAATATCCCCACAGCTACTAATAATTACCAGAGCTCTTTTCATCAGGTTCTTCAGTGTTTGGATAGCTCTCATCCCCCGTCCAATTTGACTTTGTATATCCTGAACTTGTTCTATGCATAAATTTTCACTCATATTAAAATCAATTGAATGTCATACTACTGAACTGCAGAACATTATCTGATAAGATAACATTAGGTAGGTCTTACTTTGAAAAGACCATGATTACTGTAATTATTACACTGCCCTTGGGCCATCACTGGGGAAAACTGCCTGTGGCCTGCTGCTTCATACTTCTCAGTTTGTGGAGTGAGCCAGAACCAAGGATGATGCATGCAGCTCTGCGTTCGATGAAAAAAAATTGTAAGGACGGTGGAACTGTATCCATGCAGAGGAAAGGGTCTGCACATTCTCCTTCATACTTTACAAATAATCATCAGTTTTAGGACCAAACAGCACAGACCTTCTAAAACAGCATCTAAAATATCCATCTTTGCTTCCTTATTTAAAGGCTTCAAGCACAATCAAGGTTGTTGGCTTATCAGATTCTGCCAAATTAGCACTGACCATCCATAACATTATAACTTAAGTCAGGAAGGCCATAAAGTTACTGATTTTTTATTTATTTTAAGGATCTGCCAAGCAGTCCCTCTGCTACATGTTGCATCTTATCAGAAATATCTTGCTGAAACTCTCTCACATACTGTATTTCCTGTGAAATGTGATTCCAAGTGGCTGTGGAGATTTTGTTAAATTCTCATTCACAGATTACAAAGTCAGAGCAGGTCTTTTTTTAATTTTAGTAATTTCTCATAGCAACCTCTCAGACTAGCAGGGTGTGGAAATGTTCAGCACGTGTGCTAAAGAAGGGAACTGATGTAAATTAAACATCTGAAGGTTAGTTTGGCCATTAAAATGGTGGTTAGGACAGTTAATGAAAAACAGATGACTTTTCACAGTCATCCAGCAACATAGCAAAGGAACAAACAAGAGTGACTTGCAGAATGGCTTCTTATGTGATGCAAGATGTCTGGATATTAAAAACAGGAAGAAATATTAAAAAAACAAAATTCACCGTCAACATAAAATCAAGCATAAACAAAGAATTAAAAAAATAAATAAATAAAAAATGCAGCTCAGTTAAAGAGCAAAAATGGTGCAGAGAGACGAAGCCTTGACTCCGACCCTGAAGAACGCTGTTTGATTAACAGCATGTGTGCTGGGGGGAATGCAGCGATCAGCCGCAGTTGGGTCACCCATCCTGGGGTGGTGGAGGTAGCTCTGGTTCCTTGTGGGTGTGCTATGTGGAGCATCTGCAGAGTTTGAGCCTGAAAAAGCCGAGCTTGTACATGGACCCGACTGCATTTTGGGGGAGAAGCATGCATGCCCCTCAGAGCTGGTAGCACTAGTTGAGCACTCTATTGAACTACTGAGGAGTTCAGGAGACCCAGGGGAGGGATATGGCAGGTTGTCCCAACCCCTACCGCTCAGCTCTCACATCCAGGTAGGGGAAAGAGTAAGCCAGAGGGCTTTTGCCCTGGGTGGAGGGTGCCAGTTCTTGACCTCAAGGCAGGAGTAAACCAGACTGATCAAGAAAATGGAAGGGAGCTACTGGGCAAGAACCACTAAGCAAAAAAAAAAAGAGAGCAAAAAAAAACCACACCCAAACTCAATCCTAAATTAATACAAGAAATACTGCTATCCCACATAGTGATTTTACAGTATGGGGTACATTTTTGTCTAATTCCAAAACCTCTTATTGATTGGGTTGCATCAAAAAACTTTAAAAAACATGTTGCAAGTAGAAAAAATGCTTTGAAAATTAAAAAGATGTCTATTATATGCCATCAAAAATCCTGAACACTACCCTCAGGTACAAGTACTACTTACGGTATGTTTACTGTACACATTTGTGTTTTGTTCTTACTACTGTGTCAGTAACTTTGGCTAAGCCTGCCACTGGTGAAATTTGATCTACTCTGGTAAACAAAATAGAAATAATAATAAAATAAAATTGTTGCTGTTTATATTCCACGTCACATACCACATTCCCATATAAAACATTTTAATCTGCTCATTTTCCATAATCCACAGCAAAGGTCAAAACATTTTAATGAATGTACCACCAAAAAAATCAGATTAGCAATACTTTGTTCTTTTCTTTTATTATACTTTTTTATACTTTTAAAGCAATACTTTCTTCTTGTCATAAACACTCATGCATATTACAATACGTTCATTTCACTGTCAGTATTTGACAATAACCTTTACTGGAATGATTTTATAAACAAACATGCAATCTGTATCCGAGATATAAAATCGAAGATATTACAACACCTCATTTATCATTCATTTCATACAAATTCTTACATCCCCAGATTTCTCAAAACATGGAACCAAAGCAGAAACTCCGTCATTCCTTTATAAAGCCTTTTCCTACCGTACTCTCTCATGCTATCATGTACTATGTTTTTAATGTTCACCCAAATTCTCTTCTACAAGTCACTTCCGCCAAACACATTTGTCTTATAAACTTCACAATCTTCCACTCATGTTGTATCTCAGCAACACTTTGCAGTACTACCAACTTACTAAAGGAATAATTAAGAAAAATAGAGAATAAAACATTGGCTTTACCATACTCTCATTGAGTAACTTCTTTAATGGTTTTGACTTCAAATTCTGTAAAGTTATATAAAAGTCTTCAATAACCAGACTTCCAAATGTGTTGCACTTAAAAGAACCCCTGCCACATAAAAATAGAAAACACAGGTTTTAACCTTATAAGCTCGATTCATTCTTCCCTATTTGATGGCCTGCTAAGCCATATTTTAGCCAACTCTGACGTAATTTCCTTATGTTGCTCTCTGGGGTATAGAGAAATGGTGTCCTGACCATGACAGAGACAACTTATTTTTGTGAATGAGCCACATATTAAAGGAGTTAATGCTGGATGAATGAATAATGAGATAAAATCCTCTTGTGAGAGAGGTGAAGAAGGGCATGTCCAATTTCCTGTTCGTCAGTGGAGATTGTGAAACAGAGTGAGCAGTGACAGCCAGAAGCACGCAGGTGGGGGCTTTAAGGGCTTTGCCTCACCATAGACGAGGAGCACTCCTCACACATTTCCCCAGTGCATGCCGTGTATATAACTACATAGAACCCTATATGTCATGGTTATGGAAACCTCTGCAGCTCAACAGACTGACAGCCCTGTACTTCTGCTCCTGTCTCTGGTGACAGGGTACTCAGAGCTTACCCCAATATGTGGTGGACTTGGGAAGAATAGATCAAAGGAAATTAATCAGATTTAACCCACCAACCCAACTCAGGAATAAGACATACAAGTTGCAACAAAAAAATGTCCAACTTAATTTCCCAGTTAAGTTTCTCTCACACCATTGCTGCAGCATCTTTTTTATAACAAACTCATATTTGGTTTTCTTCATCTACCTGCCCATGCTCTACAAGAGGACTCCAAAATCTTTCTCAAAACCCCACCTGCAGTTTTACTTGAAGTTATTAAATTCTCAGACAGTTTTCCTTTCAGGAACAAATGCATCCAGTCTGTAAGAAAACAATAATATAGAATGGAAACAGTTTCTGTATTCCTTTTCTCCACTGTAACTTCTTAAACTACCACATCACAATATATTGTTTTTAGATCAGTAAATCCTGTACAATATATTGATCAATGAAGCTGTATACATCTTCCAGATTATCCCATGAAAATTGTTATATCTTTAGGACCAATTATAAATTTTAAAGTAATATGCCTGCTGATTTGCTACATGCTTCACACCAGCTAAATGCTTTGGCATTTTCAATTGTGTGGAACAGTGTGTATCCCTACCCTAGAAAATACGTTTCCTAACAAGCAAAAAAAGGTTCAATAGTTTTAATTATCATAAACAATATTGTAACACAAAAGCCATGTGAACAAATCAGTCTCACTGAGAAATATTTTCATAATAAAAAACAGTTATGTTCTCTCCTCACATAATCAACAATTCTTCACATTTCCCATGTCTAGCCCTTCAGACCTATCAATTTCCCAGAAAACATATCCTCAAATACTGCTACTATTCCAACTTTACAGTCCCCAAACTTTTTCCTAATTTATGTACTTCTAATAAGCTTAATGATGGTATACCAAAAGAAAAATAAATGATTTAGCATGAGCAATAATCCTAAGCAATCCTACCTTGATCTAACAAGTTTAAACTACAAATATTTAATGACGAGTTTTCATTTTCTTCTTTTTTTCTCTCCACTTTTGGGGACGCATGCTTCTTTTCACTCAGTGTCTTCCTCTGACTTGCATTTGCAACACATTCAAGAGTTGCTTGCAAAAAGTTTAGTTTACTTCAAGCAGGAATCCTGGATTGACCTTTATTTACTTCTGCAGCTTGTTTCCAAAATGTTCAGTACCCCTGTGTGTAATCTATAGTATACAGTCTAACTCTAAACCATCCAGTGACCTGAAAACAACCTGAGCATTCACTTGCCTTTATTCTGCGAAAACCATATTTTTGTCCTCTTGTGTTTCTGTATAATATCCTCTTGCTTATTCTCCAAGAATAATTTCTTCATTATGTTTTTGTTGATCAGCGTTTATGCATTACTTGAGATCATGTTCTTCCATTCTGCATAAACTAGACAATATCTTTCTATGATGGTCCCTATAATTATCACCTAATCCCCACTGTACATACTAAAACACTGCACAGTCATTTTTAACTCCTCCCTGCTTTCCACAATGAAACTAAGAGCTTGGATGATTAGTACAAGAAAGAACTACGTTGTCAGAATGGAAACAAAACAGTTGCGTAAATGCTTGACCATACCATCACTACACTTACACTTCCCTTTCCATTCACCTGAAACCCTTCAGTATCAAAAATAGGCTTAAGATCTCACAGAACATCATGTAAAGAATGCAAGAAAAAATGCATATCAGCGAATCACACAGATATTGAATATGGTATATAACAGCTTTTTGAACTATAATACGAGAAGTGAACTTCAAAATTAACAACCCCCACCCCCCCCAAAAAAAAAACACATGGGAATTATAATGAGAGAGACTGCAAAGCGGCCTTAACCTGAACATATCAGGTATATAATCTCCTCCCACTACATGCAGGACAGCATGCATATCTTCAAGCATCAGATCAAACTCTACCTTAAAAGACACCTTTTCAAAGATAGTCAATCTGGCATTTTGTCTACTGGTCCTCTTAAGAACTTTCTAACAATATACAGCTTGTAGCAGCTTTATTTACACTAGCTGTTTTTTTCTCCCACCCTTCTCCAGAAAATGACTTACCTACTGATCAGTCAAACCCGTGTTCCCATCTCAACATATAAGACAAGGGAACAGAAACAATAGACGCACCTGCACCTGACAGTAAACTAGCACTGCAAGAACTGTCCAACTCTTTCACCATGGATAATCTAATTCATTTTCCCGTGAAAATATATTCCAAGTTTTGGGGGTCACCATTTTCAGAAATGGATTGTTCAAAGATAAGAATGTTCCGAAACATCACTTTCCTTATCATTTTTATAAGCGATTTGGTGAAGTATAAAGTCTGTTCCTCCTCTCTTCTCTCAGCCATCATCTCACTGTCTCACCTACAAACACAGGCAGGTAGGAAACCTGCAGGTAATTATACAGGAGGGTATGATGGATATTGTTGCTACTACAGAAATATGGGTCAGCAATGCAACATGGATGTGCATGGGCATACATTTGTCAGGAATGACAAAGGAGAGACATGGAAATAATGAGTGAGCTGCATAAAGAAGACTAGCAAATGTCACGTCAGGAAGAGATCATCATCTTTTTTCAAAAGTTAACCATAGCATTTTGTTACATTCCAGACAGTTGTGGACTGCACCCCCCCAAAAAAAAAAAGACTGCAGCACAGTAAATGCAGCATGCAGTCCTGCAAAAACTTACAGATTTGTCTTTTTACTTGGTGTTACTATTTCTGCTTCTTCTATTATTTTTGCCCATGACACGTCTTATCACATTCCATTGTTTTTCATCATCATCATGGTCACCTGCAAAACACTACGCCATAACTCTATCACATTCTACACTTTCTTTATTTAAAATCACAGCAAAGCATAAACCCACATTACACACAAATAATTTAAAGGTGAAAACTAATTATAAAAAAAAATATTTCACTATACACACCTCTCATCTAAGCTTGCTCTTGATTGTGATAAACATCCTAATCCTGGCTCCTCTCTGCATACCTGCAGCTGTACCACCTCAGCTACCCCTTGTACTCCTCTTCCACTAAACCAAGGTAATATTCTACATCTGATGAACTTTTCTTAGGAGCATCTACAATAAACTACCACAGCTATATGTCTATATAGCCTCATACACCCCTGACATACTAATAGCCACAGAAACCTGACTAAATCAAGTACTAAAGATCAGGAAGTTATCCCACAGGGAATAATATCACTATTAGAAATGTCAGACAGTAGAAGAAAGCAGGTGAAGTGGCTACAATATACAACCCCCCTTGAAATCACTTCCCACCCCCTCCCCACCACAACTTTCTCAATGTTGAAATAATGATCTCTGTCCTGCAAATCAGCAAACACAAGAGAATATGCATCACTGTCATCTATATCCCTCCTAGAATTTCTATCATCACTTTACTAGAAGAAATCCTGTATTGGATCTCCCATAATCTCAACAAGGAAACCATCGTCATAGGTGAAGTTGAAAGACTACCTACTTACTAGCTCAGACTCTCCCTCACTTTCTGTCAATTTCTTTAGTTTTTACTTTTGCTACTCGAGTATGCAAATGCAGTAATAGGGAGTCTACATTACATGGGATCTTCACCCACCATCTGTAACAAAATTAACACTGCTGGCTGTCTGCCCGACACCATCAGTGACCCTCTACTGACCTTTGCTATGAGACAATCTAATCATGCACATAAACATAATATATAATATGTGTTCATTCTCCTTCAATAATTAGCTACCTCAACAAATACATCTGGAATATTCTAAAATACTTAACCCTAAATTATGCTGTAACTCAGTTTAACACATTCCTTAACATACTAAATGAACTAGCTACCATCAGATCAAAATGAGTAGCATCCAACCCTCCCCCACACCTCACAAGAGAAACCAGGCAACTCATGCTAAACAGAGATAAAGCTCGGAAAGCATGGTCTACTGACAGAACACCAAAAAATGGCAATATTTCCCACAATTCATAGGTTCATAGGTGTGTACTAGGCTAATGGCCCTGGAGCCCTTACAAGCTTAGCCCATAGGATTACCCTGGAATCGTGCCACCCGACCTTAGTTCCCAGTGCCTCTGTCGAGTAAAGCCACTGGAGTGATCCCTGGGGTGAATTTTCTATTTTGAATCCAGACCACAATTTCTCTTGAAGAGGGACAGTGAAGTGCTCTGCTTGACATGTATGGGAAGTCTATTCCATAGCAAGGGCAGTCTCTGGGTTATGAACCTGTCCCTCCAGCATGTTCTGTTGATTGTGGTAATGAGACTGAGGTCTCTGGAGCGTGTGGTGCAGAGGGATTGGGATTTCTTTAGATGTAGCATTTCTAACAGAACTGGGTCAAACATGGCTTTGTAAGTCAAGCAGAGATCTCCTCTAAGTAGGTGATATGAGACAGAATGGCTGGCATTTTTTTAGTCTGTCCATACAAGAAAAATGTTTAAGGCCTAGGATCCTCTTTGTGAGGTACTTTTTCGGCCTCTCTAGTTGTTGCAGGTGTTTAGTGAGGTACATGCCAAATGGGGCATTGTACTCACCGATTGGCCTAATGAGGGAACAGTAGAGGGAGACAATGACCTCTTTCTTCCTGGATGCAGAACCTGTAGTAAAGATATGTGCCACACAGAAGGACTTTCTGACCACAGTGGCAATATGGTGGTCAAGAGAGAGGTTGCTGTCAACCTGTGTTCCCAGATCTCTTATAATGCCTTCTGTGTTCAGTGGACTACCATTGATGTGGCAATTCATGGGAAGTGGGTTTTTCCCAAAGGAGATGACGATACTTTTTTTTGGCATTGAGCTTAAGGCCATGGTTCTCACACCAGTCGGTCTCAGTGAGGCCTTTCTGTAGGATGTCAACATCACTCAGGGAGTTAATAATAGCTCCCAACTTGCAATTGTCTGTGAAGTTTGTCAGCCAGAGTCCCTTCGTGTTGGCCTGGATTTCAGAAAAGTAGATACCAAACAGGAGAGGACCCAGGACTGAACTCTGTGGGACTCCACTTGTGACTGGTCGGCAGTCTGAGTTGGAGTCAGCTACTTTCACACTGTGTGTTCTACCTGTAAGCCAGTTTGCAACCCACCTAGTGATATAGGGGTTGATGTCTAGCTTAGTGAGCTTTTCTATGAAAATTGGGTGGGGAATGGTATCAAAGGCTTTTGCCAGATCAAGGCAGGCTGTATGAATCACGTTGCCTTCATCCACAGCTCTGGTGACTCAAAGAAGTTGACCAAGTTGAGCATGCATGACCTACCCATCACAAAACCAAACTGTGTGGGATCCAGAGTTTGGAGATTCCCTATATCCTTGTTTATTAGGTCCATGATGATGCGTTCCATAGCTTTGCATATCAGACTCGGCAGGCTAATGGGGCGATAGTTCCCAGGGTCTGTAGTCGCTCCTCCTTTGTGGAGAGGGATGACTGTAGCAGTGCGCCATTCAATAGGGACAAAGCCTGAGGTGAGGCTGTGACTGAAAAGGGCACACAGGTGAATTGCCAGTTCACTATGCAGTTCATGTAGAAGCTGTACTCTTGGTCTTGGACAGTGCTGTTTTAATTGGGTGCCTGGCAATCTACTGGTATTATGACTGATCCCTTGGGGGGGGGGGGGGTTGTCACTGAATCTGTTGGCCAGTATATTGGCAATATCTGTTGGCTCGGTATAAGAGGTACCATTGTGCAGTAGCTCAGAGCAAATTTGGGTATTGCCGTGGAGATTCTTTACATAACTATAGAAGGCCTTGTTGTCTTTACTATCGGTTGCAATTCTGTTTTCATAGCTAACTTTAGAGGATTTGATGAAGGATTTCAACTTTTTGTTGAGGTTGATAAGAGTCTTGGGACTTCACCTTATTCCACATCAGTTTCCTCCTCCTGTTGTAGAGTTTGTTTATGGTAGGGGACCACCAGATTGGCTTCCTTTTTTTGGAGGGGAGCATGTTGGTTCTATTGGGTATGGCTTGAGCCATGCATTTGTGTACATGTTCGTAGAGTGCATTGGTGTATGATTCGGCGGTCATGCAACCGATCTCCATTTGTATGGGTGCTGTGAAGTTTGCCACCTCTGTTTTTAGGAGCCCAAAGTTAGCTTTGGAGAAGTTTTTCATGGTGGTTACCTTTGCGGGCGGGGGTGTGTGTGTGGTTTTCCAAGGTGATTCGTTTGTGGTCAGATCTAACCAGGGAGGAGTTGACTACAGGTGTAGAGCAATGGTCACCCATGTTAGTAATGACCAGGTCAAGGATGCTGCTACCTCTAGTGGGGGTAAGAATGAGCTGGTCCAGGGCATTGGAATTAATGATTTCCAAGAAACGTTGGGCAAGTGTATTGGTATGAGTAGTTTTCCCAGTTAATAGAAGGCTAGTTGACGTTGCTCAGAATGAGTGTGTTAGGTTAGACCCTAATATTCTCCAGGGTGCTTATGAATGTGAAGTGCAAGTCTTGGGACATGGTTAGGGATCTATAGCAGGCGACCACCTGAATCACTGTCTTACCCAATGTTAGCTGCACCTGAAGCATCTCAGATGCGTTATGTTGGGCTACTAGTTTGGAGGTGTGTGCATCCTTTTATTTTATTTTTATTTTACATTTGTTGACCGGGCTAGTCTAGCTGGATATATTTCCATTTTCAGTAGAGGCCCGAGGAGAAAAGCTCCACAGAAGTAAAAAATCTATACATACATAAAAATCAACATAGATAACAATAAGCCATTTAGAAAACAGGTTAGTAAAAAACAGCAAAAATCTTCAAAAATCTTCTAAATAGTTAGTATAACATTAATTAATCACTACCAGACACAGAGAAATTCCAAATAACATCATACAGGAAATAAAAATACTTGGAGATAAAGATACAAAGATAATAAGTAATGAAAGTGGAACAATAAGAGTGGGGTAGGGAAAATAAAGGATTAGAGGCGGAGAAAGCAGGTTAAGAAAGTTAACAGGGAAAGAAGCAGGGAGAGGATGAAAAGGAAGAAGAGAAAAGCTAAGTGGAGAATAGAGTGAAACAAGAATAAGAGAGATAGTTTAAGATAGGTAGTAATAGTGGAAGGTTAATCAGGTTTACAACAGGAACAAAGCCAGTGATTTTGGAAGTGTCGTTTAATGTTTTGTTTGAAAAGAGGCAGAGAGGAAATCATTGTTATGTTAGTAGGTAACAAATTCCATTTAGTACCAACAGAATTGGTGAATAGGGAGTTACCAGCAGTGTTATTAGATTTTATAGAAGTAGTCAAGAGTTTACTCGAAGAGCGGAGAGAGTTAAGATTGCTATAGGGGATTATGAGTTGGGAGAGTACAGGAGTGTTTTTTGGTTGGTACAGTATTTTATGGGCCAGAATGAGTTGATGGATAGCGAGATAGTTTTGAATTTCAAGCTAGCCTAGTTGTTTCAGGTTAAGACAATGATGGGTTCTGTAGGGGTTACCAGTAGCGAGCAATGCTATTGTAGCAGGTAGCTAATTTGTTAAGGTTGTTTTTCTTGAGGTTGGTAAAGATGGGTGAGGCATAAAGAAGAGTAGAAATAAGATGGGAGTGAGCGATCCTAGTTCTAATAGCTGGTGTAAGAAATGGTCTAATTCGATACAAGGATCCTATTTTTCTGTTGACTAGTTTTATTGAGCTGTTAATATGTTGGTCAAAAGAGAGATTATTATCAATGGTAATACCTAACAGTTTAGTTGTAGAGTCAGGTGAGATGAAAGTAGCACTGCTGGGGAGATATTAAAGTTTAAGGGGAAGGTCCTGGAAGTGGGGGTAAAGAGAAGAAGTTTAGTTTTTTTGGCATTTAGTAAGAGGAGACGACTGGAGAACCATGTTTCCACAGTATTAAAGACATTTTGGGTAAGAGAGATCAGTTCTGAAGTGGAAGATGCTGAGCAGATGAGTGTAGAATCATCAGCATATTGAATGCATGTAGCTTGAGGGATGAAGGGAGCCACTTTTGAGATTTTAAGTATTTTTTCTCTGTTTATTTGCTAAGTTTTTCTGCATAGCTGCCTAGCTTGAGCATTTTCTGGCTTGTTAAACTTGATTTCTGTATTAGTAGCTAAATTTAGAGCACAACCAAAAGCTGTTTGCTGAATTTCCTGTTTGCACTTAATTTTAAATCGTTTTTTTCTTAAAACTTGCATATTTTCTGTCCTTGACCTAGCACTCTTGTGTGGGGTCATTTACTGCACTGTTATAACTTGATATTACTTGTGAACCTCTGCTATCTCTGTAAAAAAATAAACAAAAAAAAAAATCTTGCTTTTTCCCACTTTTCTGAGAGTTAAAAAGTTCAGTTACAGGCTTGCTGTTCCTGAACTGTTTGAAAGTTTCTGTGAGGCCATTTTGCTTGGGCTGAAGGAGGGTCTCTGTGTTCATCAGTGGCAGTGACTAACATTGAGCAGCTTCCCTGCCCCGGAGAGGTGGTTACTGACTTGAAACTGTAGTTTTATTGGCCACTAGGGTCATTTCCATAACTCCTTCATCTTCCTCTCTTAAAACCTAGTTGCCTCGTGGTTTGAGCGTCTTTTCAGGCTTGTTGGCTGTTGGTGAAGCACCCTCCAAGAGGAAAAACGCTGAGAGAAGAAGGAGCCACTTTTGAGATTTTAAGTATTTTTTCTCTGTTTATTTGCTAAGTTTTTCTGCATAGCTGCCTAGCTTGAGCATTTTCTGGCTTGTTAAACTTGATTTCTGTATTAGTAGCTGTATTTAGAGCACAACCAAAAGCTGTTTGCTGAATTTCCTGTTTGCACTTAATTTTAAATCGTTTTTTCTTAAAACTTGCATATTTTCTGTCCTTGACCTAGCACTCTTGTGTGGGGTCATTTACTGCACTGTTATAACTTGATATTACTTGTGAACCTCTGCTATCTCTGTCAAAAACAAAACAAAAAAAAAATCTTGCTTTTTTCCCACTTTTCTGAGAGTTAAAAAAGTTCAGTTACAGGCTTGCTGTTCCTGAACTGTTTGAAAGTTTCTGTGAGGCCATTTTTGCTTGGGCTGAAGGAGGGTCTCTGTGTTCATCAGTGGCAGTGACTAACATTGAGCAGCTTCCCTGCCCCCCGGAGAGGTGGTTACTGACTTGAAACTGTAGTTTTATTGGCCACTAGGGGTCATTTCCATAACTCCTTCATTTGTCCTCAGAGGAGTGGTTTAGGGCAGTGACTTGTGGTTTGTTGGCCATTTTGGGTCATTTCCTGTCTTTTCCAGCCCCCTGCTATAAAGCACGCTTTAGCGCGATTTAGCCCGATTTAGCGCGGAGTTGCTACTGTTGCACACTAGGGCAGCGCCGGTTAAGCAGGTTTAAACTATTCGGGCTACCTAAAGTCCACTCTTCAAATTTTCCCTTAAAACTACCTTCCTCGAACTATACTACTGATCTAATCAGCGTATCCTATAATTAAAAAGATCATCTCTACTTGACTCCAAGTAGACTATTCTCTATCTGTTAAACGTAGCACTTGCTCCTACAGTACTTATTACCTTGATACGGCACTCTTGTCATAGATAGTACCCCAAAAAGGCAACCCCCCATTTCTCGGTCACCCACGTCCCCGGAATCTTTTTTAAAGTTTTTTGTCTATTCCTTCTAGCATGTCGAGAATCAGTTGCTAGTGTCCTCTCCTGCTCAGCTGGTGAACCTGGGAATATTGAGGCAATGTTACAATTGCCTCATGTACACAGACAACCCTCTCCTCCTCCCACAAAACACAAATACATGCGAGAGATGCAACTATACGGCCAAACTGGAGGCTGAGCTCCCTCAACATAGGACTGGCAAGACCAGTCAGGAGGAGAAGGTTACCACACACACTATAGACCCAGTCTCACATATTACCATTACAACCTCAAATCATACACATAAACACACAAAGACATACTCGGAGGCTCTGATCAAAAATCTACCAAAACAGCAGAGGCCACCAAAGCAGACACCCAAACAACCACCACCTCAGAACACAACACCTGCAACACATAGACCTCACAGTCAGAGTGTCAAACAGTCACAGCCCTTAAGGCCAAACACAATGCCAGACACACTAGTCATTGGTGACTCCATAGTCAGACACACTGACGTCCCGCTCACCAGACTGAGTAAGGAGAAGGTCACAGTAAGCTGCCTGTCGGGCGCTAGAATCCGCCACATAACGCAAGCACTCAGGTCTCTCAACAGCAGGTACAAATATGACTCAGTCATTGTCCACGCTGGTGTAAACGACCTGAGGCACCTCCTTGGACTACATGAAAAGAGACATTGAGGAGCTCTCTGATTATGTAGCCCAGACAGGTATGACCCTGACCTTGAGCAGTATCCTACCTTCACCAAGAATGATGCCACAATACAGAGATAAGATGATCAGCTTTAACAATTGGCTTAAACACTGGTGTCCTTCAAAGGGGATCCAGTGTCTGTCTGCCTGGGATGACATGCTGGACAAGCCACACTGCTTCAAGGGATGGCTTGCACCTGTCACCCTGGGATTCGGATATTGGCAAAGGCTCTTGCCACCCCATAGTGCCTTTTTAGGCAAGGCTCAAATTCTAAACCTACCACCCTAGAACACAAAAAGGAAAAAACTAAGGGTAATGCTGCTCAATGCCAGAAGTCTAAATCTCAAAATGCACGCACTCGAGGCCCTTCTCAGTATGGAGAACATAGATGTCTGTGCTGTGACAGAAACCTGGTTCAAGGCTCCTGAGAGCACCCCAGCTATCAGGTTTTACCTCATATCATGCGTTCCGGCCCCAAAATCTGGACAATACCAAGAAAGGAGGGGGTATCCATATTCATCAAGGACACCCACACCTCAAGACTGGTGGCAACGCACGATGCATCGGAGACCATCCAGGTGCAATTAACCATAGGCAAGACTGCTCTGCAAATTGTAGCATGTTACAGGCCACCCTCACAAACTCAGGAACCTCACATGGCCTTCCTGAAAACACTAGAGGGGATAAATGTATCACCAAACACCATCATACTAGGTGACTTCAATTACCCTAATATAGACTGGGAACACTACTCAAGCCCAAACACCCTAGCCCAAAAGTTCCTGGAATTCATAAACTCAAATGCCATGGAACAACTAGTCACCATCCCCACAAGAGGAGATAACATACTTGATCTCATCATCACGAACATGGGAGCACAATGTTCAACACCGGAGGTGTACCCCTCACTGGTGAGATCAGACCACAAACTAATCTCGCTGGAGGTCCTCATCCCACCCCCACCTGAAATAAAAAAGAACACAGTAAAGAACTTCTCAAAAGCCGACTTCACACTTCTAAAGACTAGTGTGGTCTCCTTTAAGGCCCCGAGCGGAAAACAGTACTCAAGTCGCTGAATCACTTACAAATGCCTTCTACCAGCACCTGCAGGACTGCATGGATAAGGCAATCCCAAGCAAAACAAAGACTCTGTACCAAAGGCAAGTGTCCAGTCTGGTGGACCCAAGCCATAAACAAACTCTACAACAAAAGGAGGAAGCTACTACAAGATAGAGCAAAATCCTTAAAAGGTAAGACACCCTTGATCACTATAAGTAAAAAACTAAGAGCTCTCATAAAATCATCCAAAGCAAATTTCGAGAGAAAAATAGCTAAAGACTCAAAAGACAATCATAAGGCCTTCTTTAGCTATGTTAGAAACCTGGGAGGAAACTCCCAGATATGCTCAGAGCTAGTTCAAAATGATGTGAAGATTACTGATCCTACAGACATTGCCAACATACTGGCTGACAGGTTCAGTGCAAACTTCTCCCCTCCCCCAAAAGGAGAGATATCTATACCAAACGATTGCAGCCCCCAAACATCTCCAGCGCCCAAGTGAGAACTGCTCTCTCCAAAGCAAAAACACAGCATCCATGGGACCTGATGGTGTCCCCGGCTGTGTGCTCCATGAACTCAATGAGGAATTAAACCCACAGCTAGGACAGCTGTTTAATCAAAGTCTTACCTCTGGATACGTACCCAGGGAGTGGCGCTCTGCAACTGTGGTACCACTTCACAAAGGCGGTGCCTCCACCGACCCTGGAAATTACCGCCCATTAGCTTGACAAGCCTTATCTGCAAAGCCATGGAGAGGATCATAATGGACCTCATAAATAAAGACATAGGGAATTTGCAGACTTTGGATCCAACCCAGTTTGGCTTTGCCAAAGGCAGATCATGCCTTTTAAACTTGGTTGACTTTTTCAAACAGTCACCAAAGCCATTGATGAGGGAAAGGCAGTCCATACAGCCTACCTCGATCTGGCTAAGGCCTTCGATACAATACCCCATTCGGGTATCATTGAAAAACTCATCAGCTTAAATGTCAACCCATACATCACAAGATGGGTTGCAAACTGGCTGAGTGACAGAACCCACAGGGTCAGAGCTGCTGGCGCCATGTCAGACTCAAAGCCTGTCACAAGTGGTGTCCCACAGGGCTCAGTCCTGGGCCCACTCTTGTTTGGCATCTACTTTTCCAAGTACAAGCAAACACAGGAGGGTTATGGCTGACAAAGTTTGCAGATGACTGCAAACTGGGCGCCATAGTAGAAAACACATCTGACACAGATATCCTTCAGAAGGGTCTCACAGAAACGGATAACTGGTGCCAGAGCCACGGCCTAAAGTTAAATGCCAAAAAATGCATAGTCATACCCTTCGGGAAAAACAAGGTTACCCCTAGCTACCAAATAGGTGGCAATCCACTGAGCACAGAAGAAGTTATCAGGGACCTGGGGACCCAGGTTGATAGTAGTCTGTCATTCGACACCCATGTAGCTAAAGTAGTTAGGAAGACCTTCTACATTGCCCACCTTATCATGAAGGGATTCTCATCTAGATCAAGGGAGGTCATAGTCTCCCTTTACTCATCACTCATCAGACCAATGATTGAGTACAATGCCCCATTCGGAATGTATCTGACCCGACACTTGCAGCAGCTGGAGAGGCCACAAAAGTTCCTCACCAAAAGGATAAAGGGTCTCAAAAATCTGTCCTATGCTGCCCGACTGAAAGAACTCCAGCTCTATTCAGTCGCACATTGCTCAGAGGTGACCTTTGCCTAACATACAAGGCCATGTCAAACCCAGATTTGATGAATATGCTTCACCTCAAAAATCTAGATCCATCAGAGCCACAAGGCGGAGACTTAAACCTTGACACGGCTATTAATAGGACGTGCTGGAGGGATAGATTCATCACCCAAAGACTCCTATGCTGTGGAACAAAATCCCGGTACATGTGAGGCAGAGCACCTCGCTGGCCTTGTTCAAGAGAAATCTTGACCAATGGATGGGAGATCGCAGATATACCCCAGGGATTACCTCAGTGTCACTGCTCGACAGAGGCACAGCAAAATAATGGGTATAGTTCCCCATACTAAAGGGGTGGCGTAAGCCACAAAACGATGGGCTAGGCTTGTAAATGCCCTCGGGCAGATAGCCTAGTATGAACCTATGAACCTATGAACCTATGATCATTAATGAAGAGGGAAAAAAGAAGTGGGCCAAGGATAGAGCCTTGAGGAACTCCGATGGAAACAGGCAAGTAAGAGGAAATGTGGTTATCCCATAGAACTGCCTGTTTTCTATTTGTGAGATAGGAATTAAACCATGTAATGGCTGAAGAATCAAAAGAGAGAGATTCAAGAATCTTAAGTAATAAAGTGTGGTCGACCATATCAAATGCTTTAGAGAGGTCAATGAAGAGGGCAGAAGAGAGTAAGTTGTTGTTACGGTTCTGATTAATAGTGTCTACAAAGGAAAGCAAGGCAGTAGTAGTACTGTGATGTGGTCTAAAACCATGTTGACAGTCTGCTATAATATTGTGAAGAGAGAGATATTGTACAAGTTGATGATGAATACATTTTTCCAGAATTTTTGCCAAGGGTGAGAGGAGAGCAATAGGTCTATAGTTAGAATAGTCAGTGGAGTTTCCACCTTTATGAAGTGGGATGATATGAGAGGCCTTCCAGATATCAGGGATGATTTCTTCTTTGATGGTCCTATTTATGAGAATAGATATTGGATATGCGATGACTTTGGCAGCCTTTTGAAATAGTGAAGGGAGCTTGTCAGCAGAGGGGGTGCAAGGTTTTAGTTTGAGAAGGAGTCTATAAATGTAAGTTGTAGAGATAGGTTGTAGAGAGAATATAAAGGAGGAGTTAGTTATGTTGCTTGGTACGCAGAAGTTGTTGGCATTTAGCTGTTTAGCTAGAGCTTGTATAGTTTCAATGAAGAAAGAGTTAAAAGCATCTGCAGTTTGTTGAGGGGAGTCAGGGTCAGCATTAATTGGGGAAGGTGTTTTAGAGGTTCCTGGGGAGAGGAGCTTATTGACTGAGGACCAGAAGAGTTTAGAATTATTTAGATGATTTTGCTGTAGTTCAAGGTAGAATTTCTTTTTGTCAGATATTACTGCCTTTTTAGTTAAATTTCTAAGCTGACGGAAGTGTAGAAAGTCAGGGTTATTTCTGTGGGATCTCCATGAGGCCCAGACTTTATTTTTAGTAAGAATAAGTTTTTTTGTTTCATGGGAGAGCCAAGGGGCTGAATTAGATTTAATTCTAATACTACGTTCAGGAGCATATTTATCAAGAATAGATAAAAAAGATGTATTAAAGTAGATTACTGCATTTTCAAGAGGAAGCATTTTTAAGGGGTTCCAGTTACATAAACCAAGTTCCGTCTGAAATAGGTCAGGATTAAAATTTTTGATGGTGCGTACTTTCCTTGTAATGTGGGGGATAGTACAATCAGTCTTTTCCCTAGTTATGAAAGTTAAAGAGTGATCACTAACATCATCAGGCAGGGTTCCTGTTTTGTAGTTGTGTTCGACTCTGTTTATAAGTATCCAGTCTAGGATGCTTTCTCTATTGCTATGTTTATTTCACCTAGTTGTACAGGTAATAGTTTGGGTAAAACTATGTAAGTTGATATGAGATGAAGGGTTTTCAGCATTAATGCTATTCCAGTCTATGTTAAGGTCACCTAGTATAATAGTTTCTTGTGGATAAGTAGCTGATACCCAACTGAGATAATTCTCAAGGATAGGTATGTTGCTACCAGGAGGCAGGTACATGCAGATGATATAAAGGGATTTTTTGGAATTTAATTGAAGTTTAGCAATGATTACTTCTATTTTGTTATCTTGAGTTGGAGAGTCTGGAAGGGTAGTGATATTCAGATGATTCTTATAAAGGATAGCAACACCACCACCTTTGCGGTTGGGACGGTCGAGTCTTACTATATTATAGCCCTGGGGAATAATTTCAGTGTCTTTAGTAGTAGGTTTTAGCCAGGTTTCTGAGAGGCAGAGAATATCAAATGATTGAGTATGTAGTATGTATGAATATGGAAACACCACCGCCTTTGGAGCTTCGGTCCAAGTTCTGGGGTCAAAAGGTGTGGAATGAATTATAGCCTGGTAGTGCAGGGGTGCTTTCTGCTGCCTTGAACCAGGTCTCTGTTATGGCACAAATGTCTATGTTCTCCATTTTAAGGAGTGCTTTAAGTGAGTGCATTTTGAGATTTAGACTTCTAGCATTGAACAGCATGACCCTCAGATTGCATGTTTGTAGTTGTTACAATGGTAATTTGGTCTTTGGAACACTGTCTAAAAAAGGCACTATAGGGGTGGCAAGAGCCTTGGCCAGTATCCAGAAGCCCAGGGCTGACAGACACAGCTCCTCTCTGGCAAAGCATCAAGGTCTGTCAATCATGTCATCCTAGGCAGGCAGATACTGGATCCCCTTAGAATGACACCAGAAACTTAGCCAATTGCTGAAATCAATCATTTTCTGCTTGTACTTTGGTATCATTCTGGGTGATGGTAAGGTGCTGCTCAGGGCTAGGGTCATACCTGCCTGGTCTACACTCCTCCATCTCTCTTTTCATGTAGTCCAGGGAGGTACACCTCAGGTCATTCACACCCACATATACAATGACAGTCATATTTGTACCTGTTGTTAAGGGACCTGAGTGCATGCATTATGTGGCGGATCCTGGTGCCTCGCAGGCAGCTGACTATTACTTTCTCCTTATTCAACCTAGTGAGTGGGACATCAGTGTGCCTCACTATCAAGTCACCTATGACTAGTGTGTGGGGGCATGCTGTTTTGCCTTAGGGGCTTTGGTTGAGTGGCACACTGTTTAGGAGAGTTATGTGTCTCATGATTAGTGTTGTGTTGTGGTGGTTGAGTGCATTTCTGCATTGGAGATCTCTGCTGTCTGGGTAGATTTTTATTGAGAGCCTCCGCAAAGGTGGGTGTGAGGTTTGTATTTATGTGGTGTGTGTTCTGGAGGGCTGTGTGTTCCATGTGGTGAGGTGCAAGTGTTGACCTTCTCCTCTTGACCAGCTATTCCAGTCTTGGCTGGAGAGTGCGTGGCATCCAATCTGGCTATACAAGTGCATCTCTCACAAGTTTGAGTGTTGGGAGGTAAGAGGAAAGGGTTGTCAGTGTACATGAGGCAATTGCTACATTGCCTCAGGATGCCCAGGTTCACCAGATTAATAGGAGAAAGCACAGGGAACTGACCTTTAGACATGCCTGGAGGGGTGGGCATTAATAATAAGTACTGGAGTGGTTTCCTTGCAGAACATTAGTGCTGGAAGCACTTTTATGTACTTCAATAATTGCTACAAGAAGTCTGGTAAGGTGCTAGACTAATAAGCTAGTAAAAGTGCAAGAGAGGAGAGAACTAGTAGATCTAAGAGAAAAATTGAAGAGCAGACTTTGGTACCACTCAGAAGCTTACAAACAGCCCTGGATACAGCAAATCTGTATCTGGACTAGACTAGTTACAGGAAAGGTGGGAAACAAGCGCAAACACGGGATTTTAAAACTAGAAAATTGAAAGAAATGAAAAGCCTGCCCAAACAGCCAATATACTACAATTTCTGAGCCAGAAACTACTCCTCTTGTGGTACATTGGCTACCTAGTGCTTTCCACTCCCACTGAAAACCTAGAAGGCTTTCCTCCAACACAGAAAGGTTTGTGGGGCTTAGAAGCTTACAAACAGTCCTGGATACAGCAAATCTGCATCTGGACTATAGTTACAGGAAAGGCAGGAAACTTTAGAATTTTTTTAAACAGAAAAACAACTAAAACAGCACTAAAAACAATTCAAGTGCAGTGCAAGCCAGCACACTTGAGTGTGTAGCAGGTATTAAAGCAAATACAGTTTAAATAAATGCAATTTATTCAAAATGTATTCTTACCTGAATTCAATTATTGTTTTATTCAACTCTGAACAGTTAAAAAGTGCTAAAAATATATACTTATCAGCTTAGAAACACACTCAGTCAGAACACAGGGAGATTCTAGCAATGTTTTTTTTAAGCAAAGTGGAAAGGGAGAAAGGAGGAGGAGAAGATAATTCAAGGTTAATAAATTAAGTGGGTTGGCCTTCTCAAATGTTTTCTCTCTATTAGGTAGAATGAGCTAATGACACTAGACTGGGAGGAGTGTCCCAGATCAAATTTGCAGTAGGGGTGGACAACTGCAAAGCCACCAAGTATAAAAACAGGATACCAATAAGGAAGGAGGGTGGGAGACTAATCCAGTTATATGATACACTCTTTGGCAGGAAATCAGAACAAACAAATACAAACAGATGTTTAACAGATGGAGAAAATTTCCAGTTAACACCTCACACACAGTGAAACTGGCTAGAAAATATTTACAAACAGTGTGACAGTAAAAACCTTATTTACAAACAGTGTGACAGTAAAAACCTTATTTATCAGGCCCTGTGAGGCAGACAATTTTAGTACAACCGTGCAGATTAGTTTATAGCTATAAAATACAGGAACCATTATAAACAAAAAAAAAATCAGATCACACAAAGCTCGATAGTTTTCCAAGCTCAAAGACAACCAACAAGAGAACCCTAAGCTTTTCTGAAAAGCAATCAAAAGACTTGCACTCATGCCAAACTAAGACTCTTCACTAAAAACTCAGTCCCTGTAACTACCCAATTCAATTTACATTTCATACACTCTGTTCGCTCCCTACTTAAAACAAACCACTCACCAACTTCACTATCCCAAACAGTACTAATCACCACCAAAACCTTTCTCCCTCCAACTAGTATCTATCTATTCTATCAAAAACAAATCACCTCCTAAAACTAAAAAGTTCCACACCACTTGCTGACAACCTGCCACCAGAATATCTCAAAGGTCTGCAGATACTACAGCATACCCTGTATCTATAGTCAAACTGATCAATTACAGAAAGCTATGTCCCTGTCATCTGAGGAAAAAAAAAGTCCCACGTCATACCTCTACATAAATGGGAACATTCACAGATCACTCCAGTTACAGACCTGTCATGATTCTACCTTAACTCTCCAAAATATTAGATAACTGTATTCATTCCAAACTCCTTTCCCATTTTCACAATAACAATTGCCTCGCCAATACTCAAATGGTTTCCAACCTCACCACAGCACTACTACTGCTCTGCTCAGTTTTACTGAAATCATGAACTCTAATAGAAACAGTAGCAACCTTGTATGCTCCCCCTCCTGGACATGTCAAAAGCATTTGACACAGTTTCACAACACCACCAGCTCCATGAACAATTCTTCCTAGGACTTTCCCATTAATTCCTTAGCTGGTTTTATAGCTGTCCACCAACAGACTCTAGGTTGTAAAACGGAAATGAGATCTCTTCCTCTTTCTGTTTATCTCTGTTGGCATATCTCAGTCTGTTCTAGGCCCTTTATCATTCAACATATTTACTAATAATCTTCACAAATATACCAAAGAGACCTCCATACTACAATACTCAGATGATGGCACACTCACATGCTCTGCACCAAGTCTACTGCTACTCCAAAAGATGACCCAGGACTCCTCTTCCTTAGTTAAAGCCTGGCTAGATGACTACCAACTACTTTTACATAGTAAACAAAAATGTGATTTTTTATCCAAGTCTTTGCCAGCACAGAAACAACCTTTCAACATCATATCACAAAATAATACCTCAATTGAAATAGTTTCAAACACAAAGCTTCTTGGTGTCTTACAACTCACCAAAAGGTGTGCTTCTTTTACATAAATAAACTCTTTCTCAAGGACTACTCTAGGAATTCTGTAGCAACATCTTATCCTCCCTCCCTTCACTACTCTATGCAGCACCCATACTAAGTTTCATTCCACCTTATAAAATAAACTAGAGGTTTACTACAGTAAGATATCTAAGTTTGCAACCAACTTACCAAACCTTTCACACCATTGCCTAGCACTTCACCTACACTGACTCAAACTACCTAATTACCTCATCTACTGCCAACTGCTTACTACCCACAAAAATAATACACAAATCTGACATCTGTCCATCACTAGAAAACATCCTCAAACACTACTTCCCTCCTTGGAATCTCCAGTCGCAGAACAAGTATCTCCTGACCAGGACCAAGTGTCATAACAGTGCAAGTGACTCACATTACTCAACCTACATTACTATGCACTGGAACTCCAGCCCACCCACCCTAAAACAAGACATTACCATAGGTTTCCTATACAGCCTAAAGCACCACCTTACTTCCTCATGGCTATGCTCATGCCCTCATTGTGAATAAAACCTCCTTTCTGTCTCTCTTCCACTGATAATCTGTCAGTCACCCCATCTCTTTCTTTATCAGACTACTGCTCTTCCAACTAAGCAATATCCTTAATCCTGTCCTACTAATACCTCCTCTTTATCCACTTCATTGCCTTACCTATCTACTTTAACTCAACCTCTCCATTATCAGAATTTTCTACTTGTTTTTCATGATTATTTCTGCTTATACCCTTCCTACTTCTCTATTTTCTGTTCCTGCTCTGTTGACAGCTGTAGATGAGGGTAAGGTGGTTCACACAGCCTATCTAGATCTCGCCAAGGCTTTTGACACCATCCCCCACTCTGGAATTATAGATAAACTCACTAAACTAGGTATAAATCCCTATGTCACAAGATGGGTTGCCAACTGGCTCACTGACAGAACCCACACCGTGAAAGTAGCTGACTCCAAATCCAGCTTCAGACCAGTGACAAGTGGAGTACCACAGGGTTCAGTCCTGGGTCTTCTCCTGTTTGGTATCTACTTCTCTGAATTACAGGCCAACACAGAAGGTCTTTGGCTAATGAAGTTCACAGACGACTGCAAACTAGGAGCCATAATCAAAACTCCAAAAGATGTGGACATCCTACAAAAGGGCCTTGCTGAGACAGATGCCTGGTGTCAAAGCCATGGCCTCAAGCTCAATGCCAAAAAGTGCATTGTCATTCCTTTTGGTAAAAACTCAGTACCCATGAACTACCACATAGGTGGTAGCCTACTTAACACCGAAAGTGTGATAAGACACAGGTGGACAGCAGTCTCTCCTTTGATAATCACATCACCACAGTAGTCAGGAAATCCTTCTATGTGGCACACCTCCTCACTAAAGGCTTTCCTCTACTCATCACTCATTAGACCCATTATAGACCCATTATAGAGTACAATGCCCCTTTTGGTATGTACCTCACAAGACATCTACAACAACTGGAAAGGCCACAGAAATACCTCACAAAGAGGATTACCGGCCTCAAAGAGATGGCCTATGCAGACCGTCTCAAAAAACTGCAGCTTTACTCCGTTGCATATCGCCTACTCAGAGGCGATCTCTGCCTAACACACAAAGCTATGTCAAACACAGAGCTTTTAGACATGCTCCACTTAAAGAAATCCCAATCCCTACGAGCTACATGCTCTAGGGACCTAAACCTCATCACCACAATAAACAGAACATGCTGGAGGGACAGATTCCTGTCCCAGAGACTTCCCATACTCTGGAACAAACTACCTATCTATATCAAACAAAGCTCCTCATTAGCACTGCTCAAGAAAAATCTTGATGATTGGATGGGAGATAGGAAATTCACCCCAGGGATCACTTCTGTGGCTCTGCTCGACAGTGGCACAGGAAAATAATTTTCTTGGGTTGCGAAAGCCAGGGTACCTTTGGCTTGGCTTATATAGGCCCTAGGGCCAATAGCCTAGTACCTACCTATGAACCTATGAACCTATATGTCAGAATATATATCCTGTAGCCTATGTGCATTACCACTCTTCATGCATCTCCAGCTATTACACTTTAAGATGTCTTTTATTTATGTAAAATAATATAGCTTATAAAGTACATGATAAATGTCTTTACTATTTGTCGCAATACTATGTGCACATCAATATATAAAATATTTAATTTTTATTCTTGTTCATTGTAAATATATATGTGGAGCTTTTCATCCAGGCCTCTGCTGAAAATGGGACTGGTGCCCACAAGACTTTTCCGGTAAACAAAACACAATAAAATAAAATAAATTATATCATTATTTGCATTCTATAGATATTATCTGTGACCACAGTGTCTAATGTAGTACAGAAAGAAATAGCATAGATATTTGTATATTATGATTTGCTTACAGTACAGAAATTGCAATCTTCATTACATATTCATCAGAAAGGTATTCAACTGGGAAATGAAACAACATGGAGACACTCTCCTGCACCAAACCTATATAAGGAACATAGAAATATTTATGGTCTCATAAGCTTTCCTTCCGAGGTTATAATTATTCATATGTACCTTTGGAAATACAATTTTTTTCCAAACAAAGGTATTCTATTAGCCTCTATATAATATACAAAACGTCTTTAAGTGGAAGCATACTTAAGTTGTTCTATGTCACACAACGTGTTGAGCTGTGCATGTCAGACAAGCACACAATGAATTGGAAGTGTCAACAGAAACCAGCAGTGCTAAATAACCACCTCAGCTTGAAACTGAAATAAACAAATCTCAAATCTAAAGTTTAATAACACATATATAATCAACCAATCTTTTTAACAAATCATAAAAAGTTGGAGTTGTGTATTGGAAGCAGCTTCCATAATGAAAAAAGAAGTTATGCACTCACCATAACCTTCCATGTTTGTAGTCCATCTCACCCTTCATTCTTACATCCTTGGCTCCGACTCGGCCTATGTACAAGCTGGAAGTCTTCTAGCTGGCTCGTGGCTAGGTAGGTATCCCATGGTGCACCAGTATAATCCCCAGATCTTGTTTGCTGCTAACTAGGAGAGATAATAATAAATATACAAAAGAAGCCAATACTAAAAGGGCTCCATAAAAAAAGATAATATTTTTCTGTCTCCAGGTACTTCCAGAATGGGGGTAGGAGGGTGGGTTCGTAAGAATGAAGGGTGAGATGGGCTACCAACATGGAACGTTATGGTGAGTACATTACTTCTTTATGTTCTGTAGTCCTATCTCACCTTCATTCTTACATATGGAACAGCGTCCCTCGCACGTTATTCTTAGGTGGCTCAAAGAAAAATACTCCTGAGTATCGTGTAACCAAATGATGCTCTACCCCTGGAGGTCAAATCCAATTTGTAATGAGTAATACAAGTGTGAGGGGTAGCCCACATTGCTGCTGCACAAATATTATCAAGTGGGACCCTCACTTGAAAGGCTGCAGAGGTAGACTGAGATCTGGTAGAGTGGGCCTTGATTTTTAAAGGGTAAAGGTCTACCCCTCAGAATTGTAAATGTAAGCTATACAGCTAGAAATCCAATTAGAGAGTGTTACATTGGAAACTAGTAAGCCTGACCTGGATTTAGAAAAGGAAATAAATAATTGATCTGATTTCCTGATTTCCTTAGTCCGGTGCAAATAAAAACGTAACTGTCTATGGACATCCAGCTGATTAATCCTGTATTCAGCTGCGTTGGAATGATTTGGAAAGAACAACGGAAGTTCTATGGATTGATTCAAGGTGGAATGGGAACAGACCTTGGGGACAAAGGAGGGATTAGTACGAAGGGACACCCAGTCTTTATGAAAAATCAGGTAAGGGGGTTTCACAGACCATGCTTGTAACTCTGACACCCGTCTGGCCGACGTGATTGCCACCAGAAACAAAGTCTTCAAAAGACAGGAATTTCAAAGAGGATGAATGAGAAGGCTCAAAGGGCAGAGAAGTTAATTTGGATAACACAAAATTTAAATCCCATGAGGCAACAGGTTCTTGGAAGGGGGGGGTCTCAAAGTGGCACCTTTAAGGAAACTTTTGCACAGCCTATGTGACATAAGATTTGAATCTTGAAAGCCTAGATGAAAATTTGAAATTGCTGTCAATTGAACTGTGATAGTGGCAGCTGCAGATCCCTGGTGAAAAAGCTCAGACGAATTCCAAAACCACTGTAATGGAGGCAGTGTAAGGGTCAACATTCATTTTCTCCGCCCAGATAGAGAATCTTCTCCATTTACTGGAATATAGTCTCCTAGTGGAAGGTTTATGAGGAGACATAAGGATATGAGGGTGAGAAGTTGTGAAGCCTGATTAGGGAAGGAACTGGAGCAGCCACGCTGTCAAATTGAGGGTGTGTAAAGAGGGGCTAAAGCGAACCTGACATGCGAGTCAACAGATCTGGAACTGGGTCCAGAATCCAAGGATTGACTAGCAGAAGAGGCCCTAGGAAGGGGAACCAAACTTGACGAGGCCAGTAAGGAGCAATGAGGATAAGTTTGCTTCCCAGCTATTTGGCTTTCTGAATAACCTTGGGAATGAGAGGAAAGGGAGGAAAAGCATACAGGAGACCCAGGGGCCAATCATGAACAAGTGCGTCCCCTGGAGGGGGGATAAGGGAGAAGTAGCAGCTGCATTTGGCATTGATTGGTCTGGCAAAGAGGTCGCAGCAAGGCTGTCCCCATCTGCGGAAAATCTGTTCCTCTGTTTCCTGTTTCAGAGACCACTCGTGAGGCATCAGGATTGCCTGGCTGAGCTTGTCGGCTATCACGCTGGTTGTCCCTGGAATGTGCATTGTCATCTGAAAATGCTGGGAAGATATCTCCCATTTCCAAATGTGCATGGCATCTCGACAGAGTGGGTAAGATCTGGTTCCGCCCTTTTTGTTGATATACCATACTACTGACATGTTGTCTGATTGTATTGCAATAGTCCCCAGAGGCAGAAGGTCATGAAGTGCTTGCAACACCAGAAGCACCGCCCTCATCTCTAGAACATTGACATGCAGGTGAGCCTTGTGATCTTGCCATGTGCCTTGGACAATCCTGCCTAAATAATGTCCCCCCACCCTACCTGTGAGGCATCCGTGGTCACAGTGGCAATGGGTTGGTGAGGAACAAATGAAGTGCCCGTGGTTAACTGATTGGGTAGAGTCCACCAAAGCAGGTCCTTCTTGCAAGAGTCTCTCAGCAGAATGTGGTGAGATAATGGTAGATGCTGAAAGGACCATTGGGACGACAGGAGCCACTGAAGAATCCTCATGTGTAGTCTGGCTAGTGGCACTAGTAATACGATGGAATCCATGGTCCCTAGAAGCTGCAGAACAGTCTTGGCTTTGACCTTTCATAAGGGAAGAACATGTTGAATTTGAAGAACCAGATTCTGTGCCCTTTCTACAGGAAGACACGCCAACATGTCTACTGTATCTAACTCTGCGCCTATAAAAATCACAGATTGAGAGGGCAATAAGGCAGACTTTTTCCCAATTTATAGAAATTCCCAGCTGGGCACAAAGCTGAATGGTAGCATCCCTGGTCTGAAGGAGTAAATGCCTGGTGGAGACGGCAAAGAGCCAGTCATGCAGATACAGAAACACCTGGAATCCTTGATGTCTCAGGTGAGCTGTCACTACCGCCATACACTTGGCGAACACCCTGGAGGCTGTGGTGAGACCAAAGGGCAGAGCACGAAACTGGTAATGACTGGCTTCTGGTCAGAAGCGTAGATGACTCCTCGATGCCCTGTCCATTTTTATGTGGTAGTAGGTGTCTTGGAGATCTATTGAGCACATCCAATTGTCTTTCCCTAACAACGGGAGGATAGACTGCTGTGTTATCATCTGGAACCTGTCCTTTACTAATTCGTTCCATCTGCTGAGGTCCAAAATGGGCCTCCAGTCCCCTGTGCATTTTGGCACTAAAAAGAATCTGGAGTACGTCCTGGATCCTATTTTTGTTCAGCTGGGATGGTTTGGATGACTCTTTTTGACAGCAACTTTTTGACCTCCACAGGTGCCTGATGCCTGTGATTGAGTGGAATATCCGGGATCCTCTTGGGAACAAAAGGTGGAAGAGAAAAGGGTATGACATAACCTCTGGTAATAATGCTTTGTACCCACTTGTCTTGAGTGATACCCAGCCAGGTGTCTGGATACAAAGAAGCGCGACCCCCGATCAGCCCCAGAGAAGCACAGTCAGGCCCCACATCAGGAGCGCTGGTAAGGCCGGCCCCAAAAGGAATCGCGACATCCCTGGTTCTGTGGACTGCCTCTGCCTCTAGAGCAACGTCTACCATTTCCTCCTCTGCCTCTGAAGGAGGAGCCACCCTGTGCATCCTGGAAAAACATCTGGGACTTCTTCAGCCACATTTTATGGCCCCTCTGACCCTTAGGATACAGTCTAGAGGGAACAGTAAAATGTACTCCCATGGCAGAGTGTGTTTTTCCTTCTTGCTCACACAGGGTGAGTGTGTCCTTTAACTTGGGTCCAAACAATGAGGAACTGTCGAAGGGGGCATTGGTAAAGGTAGACTTGAATGGTTCCGCAAAGTTAAACAAACGCATCCAGGAATGACACTTTAGGGAAATTCCTGAACCTGCTGCTCTACTCGCTCCATCGGCTGCATATGAAATGAGCCACATGAACGAGTTGACGATAGAGTTCAAGGTGGACAACTGAGCAGACACCTTGTCAGGGACTCCCTCAGTACATGTACCTTGTAGAGAATCTCCTAATTCTATAAGGAGATCTCTCTGAAGCCTCATGAAGTGAGTAAGGTAGTTCAGCGATCTAAGGGTAAATGCTGCTGAAGAGAAGATACGCTTCCCGTATCTGTCCATCGTTCGAGACTCCTTATTCGGCGGATGGACAGAAGTCGTCTCAGCTATCTCCTTCTTAGTGGCTACCATCTACAGGAACACCTTTAGACAAAAAATCTTTTTCTGGGGGTGCAGAAAGAAACTTACTCGGTCTCCTGGGGACTAGCTCCACGGCATCAGGAGTATCCCACACCTTTCTACTAACTAGCTCCAGTTCATCAAAAGGTGGAGACACCCAAAAGCCTTCAGATACACTGACTCCTCATCAGAAGGGGTGACAGTGGGCCAGCTGCACCTCTGCTTAAGGATTTCCAGGATGTCTACGAAGGAGACATCATCAGAAGATGACTTGGGAGACCCTTCCGACTCAAGGTCAGTATCAGAGGTCAGAGACTCATCCTGGGAGTCTACATGCTTTCTCTTACATGTCCTCTTCTGTGGGGGCTTCTTGGAAGGATATTCTGGGGAGGTCTCAGAAGAGCGGGGGCCACCTGCCAGTGGCTCCTATTGCTGAGGGTCTCTGCTGTCCACAGAGAGAATAGGAACTGAGACAGAAGTAGGTGCCTTAGGGGGAAGAGTGTCAGTACCCCTGGTAGGAGCTGAAGATTGGGATAGCACACTCCTCATTATCTCGAATGCCGACCTCTCCGGCTCTGAAGACCTCCCCAGCTCCAAGGAGACAGAGGATGCTGTCAGATCCAGAGCCATTGGCTCCGAGACAGACGTAGGATCCGAGCTCACCCTCGTCAATGCGCTGAGAGGAAGACTCGGAACTGAAGAGGTTCGGTTCGAGGCATCCCTGTCAGGGCCGACCGGGGAGCTTTGGCTCCTAGACACCACAGACGGCACAGATAGTGTTGAAGCGGAACTCTGCTCCAAAACAGCCACAGGGGAAGCTGGAGCTGTGGGTTCCACCAGTGGTACCAAACACTCAGGCTCAAAAAAGACCAGCATGGCTCAGAGGAGGAATGATCGAAGGGGGCTTAACGGACTCAAGTGACTCCGGAGCCGACTGGGTTGGAATCAACAACAATTTAGGTAAAGCAGATGACTTGAACAGTCTCAGCACTACCCTCTCCACATCTTCTTCTGATAAACCCCTGTAAGACAGTAGGAGAGCGGGATCTCTGTAGTATCGGAGACTTCAATATAGGGGAGACAGGTAGAGGATCCATAGACCGGCTCTGTGAAATACTCTCAAGCAGTTGGCTCTGAGCTACTTGGGGCTGACCCTGTAATCACAATAGTACTCTCAATCGGCACCGATCTCTGTGGAGCTGATGAGACAGTGGACTTGTCTGATTTAGTGACTTTAAGAGGTGGCTCCGAGACACCAGCCGGTGCTGGCGAGGGCCTCTTAGAGGACTTAGACTTTTCCTTTGTAGATTTAGAAGAGGACGAAGAGCTAGCCAGATCTTCCTCAAAGGAAGGTTTAAGAAGACCTTTTAGGATGAGCTTATTTTTTCTTTCTTGCAACACCCTAGCACTGAAAGAGTGGCAAAATAAGCAAGTCTCCTGTAAATGGATGGCCCCCAAACAGTAAATGCAGTTACTGCGGCCATCCATTAAGGACATCATCTGTGAGCATTTAATACATTTCTTAAAGCCAGCTGGCTTATGGTCCTTACTTTCCTTAGACAGTCTCACAGAGATAAGCACACACACACACACACACACACACACACACACACACACACACACACACACACACACAGAAAAAAGGAGAGGGAGGACTAGGTCCTCTAATTTAAATGGGCCTATCCCTGCAGGAAAGAGAAAGACACCACGAGGACTATGGCCCTCTAACTTAAACGGGCTTAGCCCGGCAGGAAGGGAAATGGAGAAACTAGGTCTGCTAACTAAAGCAGACCTAGAGAGTTACAGTAAGCAGAGAAGTTCACACACTCACAGGAATACTAAATAATGGAAACAGAACCTAGTTCTGTTAACAACAGTAACCAATGAAGCAAGCAGAAATCCACAAAAAACTCAGACTTATGACTAAGGAATAAAACAGAACCTCGTTCTGTTAACAACGGTAACAATTCAACAAGCAGGAATCCAAAAAAAAAACTAGACTTATACCTACTAACAACACACAGTCTAACAGAGCACAAAAGGCGCCAACAAATACTAAGTCTATTAAGAAACACGAAAACCAGCACACAGGATACCAATACTAAGGAGCCAAAAGGCCAAAGAGTGCACCAAATGACACAATTATAAAGACTTAACTATTCTAAATTGCAGACTATGCTACCTGTGTCTAACAATGATACAATAACAGGTTTTGACTAAAACAGTCCAAAAATGTTCGAATAAATTTAAGTAAATGCAAAACTTAGCCAGAGCCAAAGAGAAACACAACCAAACTCGTCGACACAGTAGACAAGATCTGGGGATTGTACTGGTGCACCATGGGATACCTACCTAGCCATGAGCCAACTAGAAGACTTCCAGCTTGTAAATAGGCCAAGTCGGAGCAGAGGATCGGCTCCGATCCCATATGCAAGAATGAAGGTGAAATAGGACTACAGAATATCACATCTTTTATTTCCTTTCTCCTATTTCTCACAACTAACAAAAAAAAAAAATAAAAATCCATGAAGACATATTCTTAGCCAAACCTTTAGTAATTTTCATCTAAATCTTAGTTTATAACTCTCTTAAAAAACATCTGCAAGATTCAACATACATACCCAGCACACTACAGCACAGTGATACTACTCACGCTTTCTGCAAATTTATTTTAATTTTCCTAAAATTTATTGGTTCTAAAGGATAAAATACAATCAAAGAAAGAAATCTTGAGCCTTCTGAAATGTGTACATGTGAAAAGAGTGTTCAAAGAATGAATTCACAGTAAACAGAACATTTTCAAGAATTTATCTCCAGAACAAGATTCAAAATAAAATCGATTACTTCCAAAAATAATAATAATAGTAATTAAAATAAAATAATTCCTGACAAGTGCACATGCTGCGTATAATTTTAAATTATGCTAGGAATATCTTTCAAATATCTGTAATACTGTAGCAACACCTTTTATTTATACATAGCCTGCACACTTTTTCAAACCACTAGAGGGAATCAAAACACAGGCTGAAATGAAAAAGGCATCTGTGTAAAAAGGATCCATATTACTCATTTGCCTTCATTCACTTTACATTTTGAAATGAAAGAAACACATGCAGAGAACTGTGGACTACCCACCATTGATATATATATATATATATATATATATATATATATATATGCATACATACACACAGATAGATATTCCAAAAATATAAATGAGAAAAACTACAATACTTACTAAGCAAAAAATTAAATTTGGTCCATATATTGCTATGCAATAGGTGTGTGAAACCATGAATTTCCTGCCGCCCCCAGCAAAAGCACTTAAAGTTGGCTTGCTGTACTCTAGGGTAATCCCTGAAGAATATGCAGAACATGTCAGTATTTGCAGTTTTCATGTCAGGATTGTGCATCTCACTGGAGGTGTACAGGCGATTCAGTGCCCTACATCTTTATATTTCTTTTACTGTGTAGAAAAAATACTTCTACAAGTGCTAACACCATAATTTCAGCATTACTAATTACTCCACCATTTTTAAAAATGGCACAGTTTGAAGTGAAGTAGAAAGTAGCAGCAAGTATTTTTCCTGTTTATACAGGTGTACTCTCTGAAAGCAAACATGTCTCTCTTAAATGAAGCCCCAGTAGTTGTAGTGTCATTAAGTAATATGCACAGATTCACCCTGCAGGCAAATGGATAATAAACAAGGAATCTGAGCCAGGAGTACAACATAAAACTTATTATAAGCTAATACATTTAATGTCTATACTGACCTGCCAGACACTATAGCAATCTGAATGTACTATAGTTGTTAATTTGAACTCTACCCAATTGTTTAGTTCAACATTTATCTGTCAGTTGTCTCGTAGCATCAATTCTTGCAAAATGAGCGTATTATTCTTTCTATAATGCCTGGTCAGTTACTTAATTGCTCATTGCAGGAGGTATGTGTGATAACAAGGTTCGAACAATCCCACTCAGATAATGTTGAGAAATACCCAGAGTACACCACAGCCTGCAGTTCATGTTACCTGTTATTTCAACACACACTCGTTTTATCTCAATGCACTAGCAGCACAGAAAAATACTTAAAGCTAAATTAAGAACAGAAACTGGAGAGCTCATCAGCAGGTAATAACTTCTCTTCACTGACAAAAAGCAACTATGCACTGTGAAATTTAATTCTAGAAATTAACAAGTTTTCAAACTGGAGAAAGGTCAGAGTATTTCTATATTTTAAGCAAACATGCCCAGATATCATTTGGTTGCAGGGCACCTTTTATAATGCTGTAAATATTAGAAATGATCTGTGTTTTACTATTGTACACAGTTTGTCTATATCCAAATGTTATGCTTTTTTTTTTTTTTTATCTAGAACTAGCACCCCTAGGGCACGTGCGACATCCCACGTCTCTCTTCGAGGACATCAGTCATAAACGGACACCCAGTATAAAGCGGACATCAGCATGCAACCACTGCAGAAATGAATGCTGCTAGAATCAGCGGCTATGGAGAGGCTACTCCAGGAGTCCGGCAAGTGCAGGGTGGGGAAGGCTGGGTGGGAAACTATACAGCAGCATATAGAAGAGAAGGGCATCTAAAGTTATGGTAAGTTCTTACACAACAATACTATATCCCTCTATTCATATGCTGCTGTATTCATAACACAAGGGAGAGTGCAAAAGCCCTTGTCCTGAGAGAGGGGTGGAGGACCAGAAGCACTTTCCAAAGAATGGCTCTGTCTCTAGAGCCAGAGCAGGATTTGCCAATGTCCAATTTGTAGTGCTTAGTGAATGTGTATACAGAGGACCATGTAAACTGCTATGAGAATAGCTGCTGTGTCAAAACCTTTACAGAATGCCCTTGAGGAGGAACTGCCCTAGTGGAGTGTGCCTTGACAGGAGAGGAGAGCAACTTACCATGGGTTGTGTAACAAAATGAGATGGTTTTAGATATCCAAGAGGATATGATTTCCTTGGAAACAGGGTGCCCCAGGGTTCTTGGGTGATAAGAGATGAAGAGTCTGTCAGACTTGCGGATGGGTTTTGCCTTGGCAAAATAGTATCCCAGTTGTCTGTGTACATCTAAGGAGTGAAGTATCCTCTCTGCCGGGTTTTTTGGAGAGGGAAAAAAGGCTGGCAAATTAATAATAGCCTAGTTCAAGGACAGCTCATTGACCACTTTAGGCATGAAGGTTAGGTAAGTACGTAAGCATACCCTGTCTTTGTGGAAGACAGTGAAAGAGGGAGAGGCCATAAGGGCCTAGAGTCTGAAACCCTTCTGACTCAAGTGACGGCCACCAAGAGTGTTGTACTCAAAGTGCAGTGTTGGAGGGAGCAGTCTTTGGCTGGTCCAAAGGGTGGGAGAGTCAATTTCTCCAAGACAAAGTTTAGATCCCAAGGAGGCAGAATGGACTTCCTTGGGGACCTGAGATGTAGTGCCCCTTTCAAAAAGAGTTTCACTTCTAACCTTGAAGCCAAAGGTGGTGCCAGAGGAAAGCAAGCTGAGTGGCAGATAGATGGGATTTAATGGAGGAGTAGGAAAGTCCAGACTTCATTAGGTCACACACGTAGGAGAAAACCACTGGGGGCTCTGGTTTCAGTGGTTGTAACTTGTTTTTCTGACACCATATAGAAAATCTCTTACAGTTACACAGGTATGATTTCCTGGTAGTTGGTGTCCTGGCCTCATGCAAAACCTGAACCATGTCCTCTGTGTACAGATGTCTGAAGGGAGTTAGTGCCCTATCACCTACAGTGTAAGGTTCAGTGTGGACAGTTGGAGTGTAAGAGTGCTCCCCTTCTCCTGTGTGAGCATGTCCATTCAGTGGGGTAACTTGTGGTGATTGCCCTTGGCTAGATGCAGTAATAGGGGGAAACAATGCTGCTTTGGCCAATTGGGAGTCACCAACAAGATTTGAGGCTGTTCCTTCTGAATTTTCAGTAGGACTCTATGACAGGAAGGGGGGGGAATGCATAAGCGTACATCCCCTTCCAGGGGGATTGAAAGAGCATTCACCACCTATGCTTCTGGGTGTGGTGCTGTTCATGGGGGAGGCAAAGAGAGCCACATCTGGAATACCCCATCAATGGACCAGGTCCAGAAACATGTCCCTGTTCAGCATCCACTTGTGAGATGGTCATGGTCCTGCTTAATGAATCCACCATCACACTATCTGCAGAAGAGATGTATACTGCTTGGAGGAGGATCTGTGTTTTCCAAGGTGATTTCCCAGTCCTGCAGTGCCAGCCTGCACAAGAGGCAGGACCTTGTCCCCCCCATTTGTTGATGTACCACAGCACCATGGTGCTGTCTGTGTACCACCTCAGAGTGCCTGGTAGAAGCTGATCCTTGTAAATTATCAAGGCTCTCTTTTCCTTGATACTGATGTGGTCTTTCTGATGAGCAAGGGTCCATGTGTTCCTCACTTTCCATTCTCCAAAGGTTGCACCCCACCCTGTGTCTGATGCATCTGTAAAGAGATCCTGGTTGGGGGACGGTGGTTGTTAGGGCAGACCAGGATTTGACTGTATCTTGGTTATCCACCAATTCAGTTCCCTGGCCAGGAATGGGAGCATGGGGATCATGAACTCCAGGGGATGAAGGTGTTCTTCCAGATTGTTCATATGCACCAATGGAACTTCCTCATGTGAAGCTTTGCCAGATAAACCATGGGGATGGCCGAGGCCATGACTCCTAGGATTCTGAGGAATTCCCTGGCTGAGATGACTTTGAGTGGAAGAATTTCCCTGACGTAAGCGATGAGAAGCACAATTTTTTTCTGGGGTAGGCACGCCATCATCTCCCTTGTCAGAATCTGACATCCCAGGAAGACCTGATCCTGTGTGGGTATCAGGGATAATATTTTGAGGTTTACTTTAAACCCCAGATCTCTTAAGAGGGAGATGGGTAAAGTCCAAGTGTTGTAAGGCCATGGTACTTGGTGTTGTCTGAATGAGGATGTCTCGAGGTAAAGGAAAATTTGTATTCGTTGTGTCCTGGCTGCTGGGGCCAGACATTTGTAAATACTCTTGTGGCTGCAGAGAGACCAAATGGTAAATCACAGAAATTAAAGTGTGCAGAGTCCGCTGAGAAGCGGAGGAATTTTCTGAAGAGAGAATGAATTGGGATGTGTAAGTAGGCATCCTTTATAGCCAAGGATACTAAGAAGGCCTGAGGAAGGATCAGGGGCAGAAGAGTAGGTAGAGAAAGCATCTGAAAGAAGGGAACCTGGAGGAAGGTGTGATAAATCCAGAATTGGCCTCCAGGGACCTTCCTTTCTGGGGACCAGGAGAATTCTTGAGTAGAACCCTTTCCTTTTTGCAAGAGATGGGACTTCCTGAATGGTTCCCTGAGTGAGAAGTTCCTGTAGGACTGAGGGGAAGAAAGGTAGTTGGTCTCGGGGGGGGGGGTGTTGAGGCATGCCTTTGGGAGTAGATCTGGCCTCCCAAGTTGTGAAGTATCCCTGCTTTATGACAGATAGGACCCAACCGTCCAGGGTAACCTGTTTTCAAGCATGGAGGAACAAGGAGAGATGCATGGAGACAGGGGTATCTGGGTGAAGAGCCTGGTAGTCACAGCCTACCAGGTTTCCCCTGACAGGGCTGTTTGGAAGGAGTGGAGGGAACAGACCTAGAAGGAGGCGGTTTCCTGTGGTCCTTTCTGGTTTTAGCTAGCACTTTCCTAGCTGTGGACCTCACAAAGGAGGTTTTGTCAGGGTAATTTCTTTGAAAACATGGGACTGGAGAGACAAGAACATGTCTCAGTTCCTGCAGTTCCTTGCCTTTAGTCTGGAGAGCCTTGAAGAGGTCAGCAGTAGCTGTACCAAACAAGTCTTTATTGTCTAAAGGAGCGTCCAAAAGTTTAGATTTGATGTCTTCAGGGAGGGGCTGCAATCTAAGCCAAGCGTATCTCCTGATGATAGATCCAGAGGCAGCAGCCCTGGATGAAGCTTCTACAGCATCGTAGCTACACTTAGATTGTTTGGTTACATTCATTTAGGAGAGAAGGTATTCTGGCCTCGGCTGGGGAGTCAGGGAGCTCACCCAATTGTTTGACCACATCTGCCATCAGAGCCAAAGAGTACTTAGCCATATGTGTTTGGTAGTTGATGGCTCTTAATGCTAAGGTGACAGAGGTGTATACTTTACTCCCCAGATGCTCCTTGAGTCTGCTCTCTCTATCTGAGGGCAGTAGAGAGGTGGAGGGAAGTAATTTAGATGTTTTGTCAGCAGCCACAGTAATAACTGAAAGGTCTGCAGATGGGCTTTGTACAGGAAATTAGCTTCATCAGGGATCTTAAAGAATCTATCTGGGTGTTTGGGTGCAGAGGGCTGCGACTCAGGATTTTTTGAAGCAGCCAGGAAGACATCCAGGAATGGTACAGCAGAGGGGCTAGGAGACTCCATATGAAGTAGCTCCATAGCATCTGTTTTGGGTCTCAGTGATCTGGCTGCTGTCCCACTTAAAAGAAATTTTGCATTTGTGTAACAGTCTCACCAAAGTTGAAGTCCTCTCCTGGGGAGGTCTGTGTCGTTGGACTCCTCCTCTGGGGAAGCATATCCCAAAGGAGAAGCAATTTGAGAAGAATAAGTGAGGGATTCCTCATCTGATGAATCATCTTCTCCAGAGTAGATGTCAGAGGCAGATCCCTTAGGAGTAGAGACCAACGGGGCCTGGACCAGAGTCAGGGCCTGATGTAAGGCCAGGAAGGCATTTAGAAGGCTTTGGGTGAAGGCCTGCCAATCCGAAGGCTGTTTGATGGGAGGAGTAGACGGAGGATGAGAGATATGCTTAGTCTTTTGTTTTCTCTTTTTCTGAGACTTCAATGTCGAAGAATCAGATTTATGATGAAGGGTAGGAAGGCTGGATGCTGGCCGGCACTTCACAACACCAGAGGCTACATCTTCTCGTACAATGATCTGAGAGACCCCACTCAAGTTCTTGGAAATTATGAGCCTTGGTTCCCCCTCGGCGACTGAACCGGATGCCTGGGAATCCCTCCAGGATGTGATCTTGGGTGTAGTGCCGGCTTCCTCTGGGCTATCCACCAAAGGAAGATCCGAGGACTCTGGGTTGGACTCTGGGCCTTCACCAACCTTGAGAGGTATGGCTGGAGTGGGAGGGTGCAGCAGTTGGTTCAGGCCTAGACATTTTGCCTTCTTGACTGGAGGCTCATCTGCAGAACCCGACGTTGGATCCATATGAGAAGCTAACCATTTAAGTCTCTGGTTTTCTAGTTAAAGTTTCAAAGTTGCTAAGCGACTTTTAAGGGTTTTGGGGACAAAGGCCTAACAAATACTACAAGAGGTATGGTCGTGTTCTTGGCCTAGGCAAAACAGGCACAGCTCATACGAATCTTTATGTTATAAAGCTTTTTTTATTGTTTCACTGCATTTATGTACTGTTTTATACTGTTTTAACATTACTTAACTGTAAACTGCTTTTTCATACTGAGAGTTGTATTTTCTGTTTGTAAGTGCTCTATCTGAGCTTTTCTGTGCATTTTTGTCTGTTACAGTTGAAAGCATTCTCGAGTCTGCTCCTTAATCTGTTTAAAACTTTTAATTAGTGGCTACAGCTAGGAACTGTAATTTTTCCCACCCACACTCCGTAGTGTTGTGTGTTCTTATACTTGGTGGCTTTGCAGTTGCCCGCCCAAACTATATATTTGATCTGTGACACTCCTCTCAGTCTAGTGTCATTAGTTCACTCAATCTAATAGAGAACATTTGTGAAGGCCAACCCACTCAGATTCTTAACGTTGAATTAAGTTCTGTTCCAGCTTTCTCCATTTCCACTTTACTGGGAAAAGAAATTCTAAGCTTGCTTCCCCCCTTTCCTGTTGCAGGTCAGATATGGATTTGCTGTATCCAGGACTGTTTGTGAGCTCCTAAGCCCGCCCCCCACTTAACTGGGGTTAAACTATTCCTGGCACCATAAAGTCTGTTCTTCAAAATTTCCCTTGCAACTAGCCAGCTTTTTAGTTTTAGCACTCATCTGTTTCTTTGATCTCAGCACTTGTTCAGAACTCATTGTAAGCACTAAATAGGTTACAAATTACTACAGCACTCAACTTTCCTCACTTGTCTAGAGGAAAACAGTTTTTAGTACTTAATAAATAAGCACCTATTCAGGCATGTCTAAAGGTCATCTCCCTGTGTTTTTTCCTGTCTACCTGATGAATCTGGGCATCTTGGGACAATGCAGTAATTGCCTCATGTACACAGACAACCATCACCTCCTACCACCCAACACTACGACCTGTAAGAGATGCACTTATATAGCCAAACTGGAAGCAAAGCTCTCTTCACCAAAGAATGGCCTAGACAGTCAAGAGAAGGTAAACACTTGCACTGCACCACACTCATCACATAGTCCCTCAAAACCTACACCACCAAAACACACACACAGAACCACAAAACACAAACCTACATTCGTGGAGGCTCTCAGTACAAATATGCCCAAACGACAGAGACCTCCAAAGCAGAAGTGCAAGCAACCTCCACCCCCCAACACAATCCAAATGACACATAGCCCATGTACTCAGTGTGCCACTCAACTACAGCCTATAAGGCATAACGTACCCAACACTCTAGTCATAGGTGACTCTATAGTCAGGCACACTGATGTTCCACTCACCAGGCTAAATAAGGAAAAAGTTACTGTCAGCTGCCTGTCAGGTGCCAGGATCCACGCCACATAACGCACGCACTCAGGTCACTCCACAACAAGTACAAATATGATTCTGTCATTGTCTATGTTGGTGTGAATGACCTGAGACGTACCTCCCTGGACTACATGAAAAGAGACATGCAGGAGCTCTCCGATCTTGTAGCCCAGGCCGGTATGACCCTAGCCCTGAGTAGCATCTTGCCATCACCCAGAATGACACCATAATACAAGGACAAAATGATTGACTAACAACTGGCTAAGCTTCTGGTGTCATTCTAAGGGAATCCAGTGTCTGTCTGCCTGGGAAGACATGATCGACAGACCACGCAGCTTTGCCAGAGATGGCCTGCAACTGTCACCCTTGGGATTCTGGATACTGGCAAAGGCTCTTGCCACCCCTATAGTGCCTTTTTTAGGCAAGGTTCAAATGACAAATTCACCACCGTAACAGGTACAAGCAAGCAAAATCTGAGGGTAATGCTACTCAATGCTAGAAGTCTAAACCTCAAAATGCACTCACTCGAGGCACTCCTTAAAATGGAGAACATTGACATCTGTGCAGTGACAGAGACCTGGTTCAAAGCTCCAGAGAGCACCCCTGCATTACCAGGCTATAATTCATACCACACCTTTTGGCCACCAAACCCAGACCGAAACACTAAAGGTGGAGGCATGTCCATATTCATTAAGGATATCCACACCTCCAAGCTAGTTGCTCAGCATAATGCATCCAAGATTATCCAAATTCAACTAACTCTGGGCAAAACCGCATTCCAGATTGCAGCTTGCTACAGACCCCCCACCATGCCCCAGGATTCCCACTCCTCTTTTCCTTGATACACTGGAAAATATTAAGGTAGAATCCAACACTCTAATAATGGGTGATTTCAACTACCCTACCATTAACTGGGAAAACTACTCATGTACCAACTCTTTGCTCAATGTTTTCTGGAAATCATCAATTCCAATGCTTTGGATTAACTTATCCACACCCCCACCAGGGGCAGCAATATCCTAGACCTGGTCATCACCAACATGGGTGACCAGTGTTCCACACCAGAGGTCAGCTCCTCATTGGTCAGATCCGACCACAAGCTAATCACCCTTGACATCCACATCCCGCTCCCACCCCCCATTAGGAAAACAACCATAAAAAATTTCTCCAAAGCCAACTTCACGCTTCTTAAGACAGAAGTGACAAACTTCACAACACCCATGCAGATGGACAATAGAGGTACGACTGCTGAATCCTACACAAATGCACTTTATAAGCACTTATACAAGTGCATGGATCGTGCTATCCCTAACAGAACAAAGATGCTATCCTCCAAAAAAAGGAAGCCAATCTGGTGGTCTTCTGCCATAAACAAACTCTACAACAGAAGAAAGAAACTGTTGCAAAAAAAAAAAAAAAAAGAGTAAAATCCCACAAATGGAGCAACTCCCTGGTCAGCCTCAGTAAGAAGCTGAGATCCCTCAAAAAATCCTCCAAAGCTAGTTATGAAAACAAAATTGCCACGGATTCTAAAGACAACCACAAAGCATTCTATAGCTATGTCAAAAATCTCAATGGCAACACTCAGATCTGCTCAGAGTTACAGCACAATCACTAAATATACAGAACCAACTGATATTGCCAACATCCTGGCAGATAGGTTCAGTGCTAACTTTACCCCCCTCTCACCCCCTAAAGGGCCCATCTTTATACCGGAAGAATGCAAAGTTCCTGTAATCACGGCTGCACAGGTAAAAACTTCACTCTCCAAAGCCAAGAACACAGAATCCATGGGACCTGACAACATCCCAGGCTGCCTTCTACATGAATTACAGAATGAACTGGCACCCCACCTAAGTACCATGTTCAATCATAGCCTCACTTCAGGCTTTGCACCCATTGAATGGCGCAGTGCAACAGTTATCCCACTCCACAAAGGGGGGGCCACAACAGACCCCGGGAACTACCGCCCCATTAGCCTGACGAGCCTCGTCTGCAAGGCCATGAAACGTATCATCATGGAACTCATAAACAAAGACATTGGAGATCTCCAAACTCTGGACCCCACACAGTTTGGGTTTGTAAAAGGCAGATCATATCTCCTAAACCTGATAGACTTCTTTGAAGTAGTCACCAAAGCCATAGATGAGGGTAAGGTGGTTCACACAGCCTATCTAGATCTCGCCAAGGCTTTTGACACCATCCCCCACTCTGGAATTATAGATAAACTCACTAAACTAGGTATAAATCCCTATGTCACAAGATGGGTTGCCAACTGGCTTACTGACAGAACCCACACTGTGAAAGTAGCAGACTCCAAATCAGACTTCAGACCAGTGACAAGTGGAGTACCACAGGGTTCAGTCCTGGGTCCTCTCCTGTTTGGTATCTACTTCTCTGAAGTACAGGCTAACACAGAAGGTCTTTGGCTAACTGAATTTGCAGATGACTGCAAACTAGGAGCCATAATTGAAACTCCTAATGATGTGGACATCCTACAAAAGGGCCTCACTGAGACAGATGCCTGGTGTCAAAGACATGGTCTCAAGCTCAATGCCAAAAAGTGCATTGTCATCCCCTTTGGTAAAAACTCTGTACCCATGAACTACCACATAGGCGGTAGTCTAGTTAACACTGAAATTGTGATAAAAGACCTTGGGACACAGGTGGACAGTAGTCTCTCCTTTGATAATCACATCGCCACAGTGGTCAAGAAATCCTTCTACATGGCACACCTCATCACAAAAGGTTTCTCATCCAGAAAAAAAGAGGTCATTGTTCCCCTCTACTCATCACTCATTAGAGTAAAACGCCCCTTTTGGTATGTACCTCACAAGACATCTACAACAACTGGAAAGGCCGCAAAAATACCTCACAAAGAGGATTACTGGCCTCAAACAGATGCCTTACGCAGACCGTCTCAAAAAACTCCAGCTTTACTCTGTTGCATATCGCCTACTCAGAGGCAATCTCTGCCTAACATACAAAGCTATGTCAAACCCAGAGCTGTTGGACATGCTCCACTTAAAGAAATCCCAATCCCTCTGAGCTACACGCTCTAGGGACCTAAACCTTGTCACCACAATAAACAGAACATGCTGGAGGGATAGATTCCTATCCCATAGACTTCCCATACTCTGGAACAGACTACCTATCTTTTTCAAACAGAGCTACTCATTAACACTATTCAAGAAAAATCTTGATGATTGGATGGGTAATAGGAAATTCACCCCAGGGATCACTTCTGTGGTTCTGCTTGACAGGGGCACAGGAAAATAATTTTCTTGGGTGGCGAAAGCCAGGGTACCTTTTTGGCTAGGCTTGTATAGGCCCTAGGGCCAATAGCCTAGTACCTACCTATGAACCTATGTGGAATTTGCCATCCACACCTACACTTGCCTTTCCTACCTGACATGAACCCAAAGCAGTAGCAAGCAAAATATAAAAAGCCCCTATGGGGTACTTATCTGAAGTCGGATGGTGCAAAGTCACTTTTCCCGAAACAGCGATGACCAGAGCTGGCAGTCACACAGGCTGCAGAAAAGTTCTGAAGTGGTTGCATGCTGACGTCTGCTTTATACCAGACATCCTTTTACGACTGACATCCTCGAGGAGAGACACAAGACGTTGCACGCGCCTACCAGTAGCATTTAACTTTTGTATAATGGCCGGACATATGACAGTTCACCAGGTGCAAACTCCCTGATGTTATGGATACAGCAGCATATGACCAGAAGGACATTCATAAATGTACATCAGAATCCAGCTACTTTCCAGAGGGAAATGCAATTTCAAAAATCAAGATAATCAATTAACACAGTTTCTTTTCTGATGGTTTACAAAGCCTAGCATGCAAATATTTTATTAACCACACTAGCTTTTCAACAGCATACTCATTGAACTGACACATCGAAAGTGTCATGGAAATACATAGTTCACTACTTTCCTCATATGATGTTTCCTTAAATGCACTAGTCACAGCTTCACAACACTTGCATGGAAAATGTTATACAGCAATCTCTTAAAAACACATTTTTGGTGAAAATTTGCAAATACGTATGTACATCTAAAATTATAATTCTCAAAATAGTGGAATGAACGTACAATTGTAGAGGAATATATACTAATACCAAAGCATCTGGTATCCAACATTAAGGTACAACAATCACAGACTTAGTATATGTAAGTAGCTGGAGGAGGACCCTTCATTAAAATGCTTCACAGCAAGATTTAGATTTGCAGTCTATTTTTTAAAGTGTTGAGGTTCTTAAAAGTGACAGAAAGTTGAACAGCATGCAACCTTCCTGCGGTTTTCTCTTGGTTTGTCCTGTCAAAATCTATCAGAGCCTTTGCAATAGGATACCTTGTAGTTAAAATCTCCAGAATTCAAGAAACACTGGTACTAAAATAACTCAAACAATAATTCTCTCTCAGTGTAGTATTATATATATTATACTTAACATTGCATCCAAAAGGCAAGGTTCGAGGGATCTATTTTGTGTTGGCTTGCACATGTTCAAGTGCAACACAATGGATCAGTAAGCAGAGTGGCTTTTATGTAAATGAAGTAGAGCATCCAAATGATCTTTTTTGTACAGCTATTGGGACTTGTAAATATTTTGAATGTTCAGTTGTAACACTGGTCCACAAATTAGAATTTGATAGTTTTATTACCTTTATACACAGATAGTCACAGAGTGTAAAGTCATGCCAATAAGCCCATAATGCTGATTGCTGTAGCAGCCCTTTAGTGCTGACTTGTAGAACAATGCTGGGTTAAGACAGAGGTGCAACTACAGTTCTGTCCTGTCTTCAAAATGCAAGGTTCTAACCTAACAATTCCATGCAAGAAGTTAAGATTAGTGGATTTTTTTAAGGTAATATGAATAGTATTTCTTGGTGAAACACTGAAACATTTGTAAAACCAGTTATATTTCTATAATTATTTTGTAATGAGTTAAAACATCTTGCTGTTAAAATGTGCATTAGATGAGAAATGGAAAGATTTCAGTATTGTCCTGAGAAAGCAGAACTGAAGGCCCCCTACCACAGATTAGACTTTTGTGTATGACAGCACACTTTTTTTGGTTTGAAAGTCTATTCCCTTGCATATTATAAGTTCTGGTTATGAGGGAAAACAAAGCTGTACCCTTCACTGAGTCACAGTATCAAGAGGGCAATTACCAGTGAATTGAAGGAGTAGCCATAGACATAAGGCAGCAGAAAAAACATGAGAACCCTAACATATACCACCATGTAAAGAATAGTGGTCCCAGTCCCTTTCAATAAACGCACATCACACCGAATGACATTGAAGACCTTTTAAATTCCATAAAGATAACTATTATCCAACCAATATTTTAATTTATTAATCACAGCATAAACATCCATATAGCTGTTAACTAGGGCACTGCGACCTTGCTCACCCTGACCAAATAAGGAGCGTCCTTACCCTTGCTCACTTATTTTATCAAGTAGAGGTCCCAATGCTCACTTTCATTTCCCACTTATTGAATCAAACAACCATCCAACCAAATATGCAGTGTCCTTACCTCTGCACACTTACTTTTACTTATCAAGCAGTGTCCAGCCGCTCACTTTAATTTCCCAACTCATTGAAATGATCATCCAACACCAAAGAAGGAACCCTGCTCCTCTTCGCCGCCGACCAGCCTAATCAGGCTGTTCCCCCTCCTTCATACCAAAACATCCAACAAAGCCTTCCAGAACAAACCTTACTGCACATTAAAAGGTTGAAGCCAAAATATCCCTCTGTGTACTCCATCCTCTCCGACCCAACTGGATCCCCATCATCAACTTCTAAAGCTCTGTCATAACTACCCAAAACCTCCAGTGATACCAATACCCTTGTATAACATCTGTAAATCAAACATATCCTCACTTATCCTACTACCAACAGTAATCTTTTCCAAGTCATTACCTGCCAAATGTACCACCAAAACACAAAACCCCATCCAACACAAAGCAAGCCCAACTGCATGTCATCCTACCAAACTGCAACATCCTTTTGCCACCCAAAGGATACAATAATGACCAAAATGAGATTTCCTATCTAAAAGACCAATTTAATAGTAATCCAACCATAATATGCACTATTATAAGGCAAAATATCCAATGACCAGAATAGCCTTCACTAACCAGCAAACCACCTTCTTTAATGACTTCAGTACATCCATAAATCCAATACCCCCCCAAATTGCCACCCAATGAACCTCACCACAAAACGTATCCTGGCAATAGTCACGGTCTGACAAATCTTCATACTATCAATCCTACCCCAACCTTTCAAACATATAAAACACCATCAAAGATTTAGTAAAATCACATAACCCTGTCACCTGTGTAACTATACTAATTGTAGCTAAATCCAACCCTCAAGTTTTTTTCTTTTTTATAATTTTATTTTATTATTTATCGCATTATCTTCACATCTGGTAACAAACCAACCATGGCCTGCATCCCCAGAGCCACAATGCCAAGCATTTAAAGATTTGGGATGAACTAGGAGTGAAGCACCCAATGCTGGGAACTGCAAGACAGCAAAGCATACCTACAAAAATGTTTTTGTTTTCAGAGATATTTTATCTACAATGTTTTGTGCATATAATAGCCTGGAGTTTAGATAATATTTTCACTAGTCATCTAGTCCATACTTAAAGAGCCATGTCTGTGTAAATCATTCTGTTGGTCACTTCTGAAACACTAAGTCTTATCAATGTTTGTTATAAGAGGTCTCTATAAATGCGCACATCAGTATATACGTATGGTGTCCTGCCAGCAGCCTATGTATTAGAGTTCTTCGTATTCTTTTTCTAGTGTAAGTCTTTGTGTGCATCTAGTATGTTACCAGCCTTTCTTGCTGTACTATGTTTAAGTATGATTACACTAACTGTATTTAATTTTCACCTCCAAATGTGCACACCCTTTAGTGATTCTTGCTTAATAGGTGAAGACCACATCTCCAAGACAGCTATGTTTTTTCTAGTTCTTGTACCGTTCCGTAAATCACAACTGATGAAAAAGTGTGCTAATAGTGAAGGGCAAAAACTTTTCTATCTGTAATATCCCACAACATACGGCAACAAGTACCCAGACCCACTACCAACTTCTGTGGAATTCCACCAGTCACAAACTTTTCCTCTATGTGAGCTTCACTCTCAGTGGCCGTCTGTGTCTTACAACCTAACTAACATTTTAATCATGTCACCACTTTGCTTCCACCATAAAAAATGGATGCCTGGCAAATATTCAAGTACACTACATCAATAGTCTGTCACTTTATTAAACCAGTAAAAGCATTCTGTTAGATTTTATTACTTTTTTTTTCAATGAAAACAAGCAAAATCAGTCATCTTTATAGCTACTTTACTGGTGAAACTGTTATAACAGCAAACAGCCTTTCAAACTTTAATATACATATTTCCTCACTGTAATATTCTCTTCATATTATTAATACTCAAGCAGTAAAGAACTTTGAATTAAAAAGCAAAAAAATAGTTATTCTATTCCAGTTCCTTAAGCTCTGCCAGCAGAAAAGTACAGTTGTGTACACCTACCATAAATGTAGATGTTAGAGTGTCTTCACTGTTGCAGTAATGACTGTAGGGTTCTCCCCTGCCGGCAGGCAGTCCTCGGTCGGCCAGAATCCCAAAGTCTGGATCCGGCGTCAGCTGTTCAGCCATGCTCCCTGACGTCAGAGCACCAGGAGTACAAAGCTGACAGCCGACGCCATGTTCTCCAGTTTTTCTTGCCCCAGATGTCAGGAGTTCCAAAATGAGTAAGATCCCATACCCTTTGCAAATACACCTCAGAAGAAGGGTGAAAAAAAGGAACCACATAAAAGAAAAAATAAGAGGGGACAGGAGGGAGGGAAACCCAGACTGCAACAGTGAAGACACTGGAACATCTACATTTATGGGAAGTGTACACAACTGTACTATGTTCACCGTGTTTCACTGTTGCAGTCATGAATGTAGGGTAGAATCCCAAAGCAGAATAAAAGGGAGGTGGTCATAAAGTAGAGGGGGCGGCTAAAAGGCCCTGCAAGACTGCAGAAGCAAAGCCTGCCCTAGACTTAGAGTAAAGAGGTAGATTGTAGTGCTTAGAAAAAGTATGCACTGAACTCCAAGTTGCAGCTTCCAAAATGTCCTTGGTAGGAACTCCTCTGAGGAAGGCAGCTGAAGTGGCAGCAGCTCTGGTAGAGTGAGTCCTTATAGTCCCTGGGATTTGCTTTCCATGGTGTGAATAGCAAAATCTGATTCCATGAGCAATCCATTTGGAAATGGTCTGTTTTGAAATAGCTTTACCTTGGGAACTTGAAGCATAAGAAACAAACAATTGCTCTGATTTCCTGATGTCCTTGGTTCTGTCCAGGTAAAAACGTAGTTGTCTGTGTACATCCAAGGAATGCAAGATCCTTTCCCCCTTATTTTGAGGAGTGGGGAAAAAGTTGGCAAGTGAATAGTTTGATTTAAAGCCACTTTGGAAATCACCTTAGGCATGAAAGTAGGATTAGTCCTTAAAGACACCCTGTCTTGATGAAAAATAATATAAGGTTCCACAGCCATGAGAGCTTGCAACTCCGAAACTCTCCTGGCAGAGGTCAGAGCTAACAGGATAGCTGTCTTCCATGATAAAAACGATGTCAGATGTGGCAGCAGGCTCAAAAGGAGGTAAGGTGAGTTTTTCCAAATCATAGTTGAGATCCCAAGCAGGAATGGGAGGAGATCTAGGGGGCCTTAAGTTCTTAGCTCCTCTGAGAAACTGTCTCATGAGCTGGTGGGAAAAGATTGGAGGGTCTGTATTATAATGAGCAGAAATAGCAGAGGCATGTATCTTTATTGAAGAGAAAGAGAGACCCTTATGTAAGAGGTCTGTCAGGTAAAGTAAAATCAAAGGAATGTTAGGAATAAGAGGATCAGAATCCTGAGCCTGCATCCAGGAACAAAATCTTTTCCATTTTCCTGCATAAGATTTTCTAGTGCTAGGACATCTGGCTTCTAAAATGACATCCATAACCTGCTTGGGTAGGAGAGAATGAATCAAAGACCCTGGATTGACATGGGAGTGCAGAACGTGACCCTGGTATTGGGACAGAAGGTTCGGAGTGTGTGGTAAAACCCAAGGGGGCTCCAGACAAAGGTTTTTCAGTGTTGGGTACCAAAACTGTCGAGGCCAATTTGGGGCCAGCAAGATTATCATCTTGGGCTTGTCCTGTTTGATCTTTAATAATACCCGTGGAAGAGGCGGAAAGGCATACCCCGAGAGGTTTCTCCAACTGAATGATAGTGCATCCACTTTCCAAGCTAGTTCATGTAATGTCCTGGTGCAAAAAATCTGTAGTTGATGATTGAGGTGGGATGCAAAGAGGTCTATGTGAGGACATCCCTAGACTGCTGTAATCATCTTGAATATTTCGGTGGTCCAGCATCCATTCATGTGGGTCCGATAGGTTTCTGCTCAGACTGTCTGCCAGGAAGTTTTGCTTCCCTGGTAGAAACTGAGCTTGAAGGTCCAGTTTGCAAGCTAGAGCTGTGTTCCAAAGATTCATGGCTAGTCTGCAAAGGGGATAGGAATGAGATCCCCCTTGCTTGTTTATGTACCACATAACTGTGGTGTTGTCTGTCCGTATCAGTAGTTGTCCTGGTTGTAGAAGATTCCTGAAGGCCAATAGAGCTTTCTGAACGGCTAACATTTCCTTTAAATTGATATGCAGGTGCTTCTGATCCTTTGTCCAAAGGCCCTGCAGACAGTTGCCCTGAAAATGGGCTCCCCATGCATAATCTGAGGTGTCCGTGGTTAGTATCTGAGTGGCAGGAGGCAGACAGAAGGGTTTTCCTTTGTTTAGAGCACATGCCTTGGACCACCAAAGGAACTCCTTTTGAAGACAAGGCAGGACAGAGATCTGTATGTCTAAACTGTGGCAATGCTGAGACCATACACTTTTTAGGTACCACTGTATTTTCCTCATATGTAGTCTTGCATATGGTACGAGAAGGATGCAGGAGGCCATGTAACCCAAAGCCTGCAGGAATCTTCTTGCAGATAGCTGAGTTAATGTTGCCAAGGTTTTGAAAGTTGAAGCCAGCTGTAATTGTTTTTCATATGTCAGAAATGCCATCTGGGTTGTTGTGTTTACAGAAGCGCCCAGAAAAAATATCTGTTGTGAGGGTGTCAAATTTGACTTTTTTATGTTTACAGTGAATCCCAGGAACTTGAGAAGATTCTGAACAAACTCTAGATGCTGGAGTAAGACATCCTTGCGGTCTGCCTGAATAAGACAGTCATCCAGATAAGGGTAAATTTGAATTCCCTTGAGTCTGCAATAAGCTACTACTGGAGCCAGGTATTTGGTGAAGACCCTGGGTGCAGTAGACAATCCAAAGGGCAGCGCAGGGAATTGATAGTGCCTCGATCCGGCCTTGAACCTGAGGTATTTTCTGCATTCCTGCCTGATGGGAATGTGTAAATATGCCTCCTTTAAATCCAAAGTTACCATCCATGCATTTTTGGTCAGCATTGGAAGTAGCTGCTGTAGAGTAAGCATCTTGAATTTTGGTATCTCGAGAAAAGTGTTCAAGACTGACAGATCCAGAATGGGTCTCCATGAATTTTGCTTCCTGGGGACTAGAAAGAGCCTTGAGTAAAAACCTTGTCCCATCTCTGAAAGTGGAACTAGTTCTATGGCTTTCATAGCCAAGAGAGCTTCCACCTGGTTTAAGGCCTCTAACCACTGATGTTTTGGAAGATCTGGCCATCCGCTTGGTCTTGGTAGGGTATGAAAATGGAATTTGTAACCTCTTGAAACCACATCCAGAACCCACTTGTCTTGGGTTATATGAGTCCAGTTTAGGTGAAAAAAAGAAAGTTTTCCTCCAAGAGGGGCTTCCAGGCAAGAAGTTCCTGCAGCCCAACAGAGGGAGTCATTGAGTCTGTTTTCTATGAGCTTGCGACCTGTCCTCTCCTCCCCCTAGGGGTGGAAGCAGTCCACTGTCTTGGTCTATAAGAGGCTTGCGTTTGAGGCCTTCCTCGGGAGCGTCTGTATCTACCCCTCTGAGGCCTGTCTGAATTGGGAAAGGACCAATTTCTTGTAGGCCAATTCCTACTAAATCTGGGTGGCTGTACTTGTAAGAAATCTTTAACTGTTTGCATGGATTTAGCCTTATCCTCCATCTTCTTTATCACCTCTTCAGCTTTAGATCCAAACAAAACATTATGCTGAACAGGAGCATCCAATAATTTAGCTTTTACTTGATCTGGCAAATTTTGTTCCTTTAACCATGCATGCCTTCTAATGACTGTGCCACAGGCAGCAGCCCTACAGGAAGCCTCCAAGGCATCAAATCCACAGTGTAAACCATGCTTCCCAACTTGTTCAGTGGCGTGCATTAAGTCATGTAATTCCTTATCATCTGCACAGGCGGAAATGGAAGTTAGCTTTTGTTTTAAAACAGACAGGAGAAATTGCTGGTATTTCAGCATATGAAACTGACCATTTAAAGCCCTAATAGATAAAGTAGCAGAAGTGTACACTTTTTTGCCCCATCTTTCTAAAGATCTGGAATCCTTCTCAGTGGGAATGGGGTTTTTAGCAGAAGCGGCCTTAACCCCCTTAGGACCCTGAGAAATGGTTTCAGGGTCAGCAGTAGGATTCTTGTATAAAAATTGGTGGGAATCAGGAACCCTATAATATCTGTCTGGCTTAACAGGAGCTGGAGGAAGAGAGTCAGGAGTTAAGTTAGCCTCCGAAAAAGCATCATCCACAATATCCAAAATAGGAGGAATAGCCAGGGGTCTATGTTGGGGAAGAAGAAGAAAATCCCTTAGTCTTTTCTTAGATTCTGAGTACTCCTGTCCTTCCCAGTGAAAATGTTCCATTTCATGCAAAGTTTCCCCAAAAGAGAAATCCTCACGGGGAGAAGCTGAAGGAATGGATTCCTCAGCATCAGAATCCTCATAAGGAGGGAAAGAATATTCCTGGTCAGAAGAAGAAACTGAAGAAACAGAAGCCTGATCAGAGGAGTCATAATAAACTTCCTGCATTGGCCTTTTATCTGGAGGGGGATGTGAACCCCTAATCATAGTAAGTAAGTCCTCCGCCATCTTAAGTAACTGTTTCTGAGACTTGGGTGCCAGATCAGAAGAGGCCTGGGCTGCAGTCTTTGATTTGGAAGGAGTCTTTGCCTTTGTCTTTGGCTTTGCCTTTATTAGTAGCTGAGTAGGCCTGAAAACCCCTTCGGAAGCCGGTACCTGCACAGCGGCTCCGGACCCATCCGAAGGAGCATTGTCCGAAGGTCCTGCAACAGAAATATTCAAAGGCCTAGTTGGCTCCTCGTGGGAGTCCGTTTTGGCCATCGGTTCTGAAATGGCCGATGACAGGGGCTGCAAAAGCACCTCACGATGACCGAACCTGAAGCTGGCTCTGCTTGTACAACGTCGTCTGATTTGGACCTCGGTGGCCTGTCTTTATCCTTGCGTTGTTTGTGAACTCCGGTAGCCGGAACCGTATCCGATGACATTTTATAATTAAAACACCTACCGAAGTAATGAAATGCAAAATCGTACCTTCGTTTAATCGTACGTTGATTGAATCTAGCACAAAACCGACAACTAGCTATGTAGTGGTCAGGGCCTAAGCAAGGAATACAGTAAGAATGAAAATCCTTATGAGGTATTTACTTCCCACATGAAATACAATTATTAACTTTTTCTGACATTGGACTGGAGCAAGACAAAAGTTTCCCCAACGGGGTACTTAGCTTTGAGTAGGAGAAGAAAGTCTTCGGACTGAAGTACGTTTATAAAAAATTGTCAGGAGTCAGCCGACTGGCACTTGCGAACTGCTATCACCGCACGGCAAGAAAAACTGGAGAACATGGCGTCGGCTGTCAGCTTTGTACTCCTGGCGCTCTGACGTCAGGGAGCATGGCTGAGCAGCCGACGCTGGACCCAGACTTTGGGATTCTGGCCGACCGAGGACTGCCTGCCGGCAGGGGAGAACCCTACAGTCATGACTGCAACAGTGAAACACGATGAACATCAAGGATTCTCAAAAGGTACTACATGGATATTACTAAATGGGGTGTTGTATAAGATTTCAGACTGCGTCACTCCTTCTGCCCATTAGGGTTATCAAAATTGTCTGACATGTTGTTCCCCATTCTGAATCCATGCCATCCTGGGTCCAATACTTCTGATTTTTACATATTTGTAGTTTCTTTCTATGATCCTTTCCTCAAAAACAAGTTGTGGAGTTCACACTTTCTCCCCACAGTCTTGCTTCTCCTCTGGTGTGGGAATATCGCATTAATGCCACCTTAGTGTCTTGTTTACAGGAAGCACGGTATGGGAAGCATCACAAGGGGCCTGATCTTACTCATGCCTAGCACATAATGGCAAATTCTAAGAAGTACAACACTCATTTGTAGCCCCAGATTAACTGCTCCTTCATTTTATTTCAGCTGCTTCTATTAGCGGTTGCTACAGGAGATCATCCATTTCCATTTCTGCATTGTGCTCTATCACACCAACCACCTGCATGTCATATCTCACCACATCCATAAACCTTATCTTAGGCCTTCCTCTTTACCTCTTACCTGGCAGCTCCATCCCTACTGTCTTTCTCCCAATATACACAGCATTCCTCCTCAGCACATGTCCAAACCAACTAAATCTCGCTTCTCTGGCTTTATCTCCAAACCATCCAAGCTATGCTGACCCTCTAATATACTCATTTCTAATCCTGTCCATCATTGTCACACCCAGTGCAAATTGTAACATCTTTAACTCTGCCACCTCCAGCTCTGAACTCCTTTCTTTCTGTCAGTGCCATCATCTGCAGCCCATATAACATTGCTGGTCTCACTACCACCTTGTAGACCTTCCCTTTCACTCTTACATGTACCCATTTGCCACAAATCACTCATGACATGCTTCTCCACCCACTCCACCCTGCCTGCACTCTTCTTCACCTCTCCCCCACACTCACCATTACTCTGAACTATTGATCCCAAGTACTTAAATTCATCCACCTTTGCCAACTCTACTCCCTGCATCCTCACCATTCCTCAGTCCTCCCTCTCATTTACACACATATATTCTGGCTTAGTCCTGCTGATCTTCATTCCTCTCCTGTCTAGAGCATATCTCCACCTTTCCAGGGTCTCCCCTCTACCTATTCCCTACTCTCAGTACAGATCACAATGTCATCTGCAAACATATGTGGACAACTATACAGATTTCCCAGATGAACTGCTCAAATATAAAGTTTATTATAGCAACAAACAGCTCATCTTTTGGGGGCAAGCTTGAAGAAATTATTTCCTTGTCATCAGTATCACACCTGATAGAACAGGGGGTCAATCTGAAAGGACCATGGAGTTTGCAAGAGGACTAGCGCACTCTGTCAAGGGCTACAGCCTTTAAAAGAAAAAAGGAATGTAGTTACTGCAGCAATGAATGTAGTGAAGTACCTTCTCACACCAAATTTATTTATTTATTTTACATTTGTTGAACGGGCTAGTCTAGCTGGAGACATGTCCATTTTCAGTAGAGGCCCAGGGAGAAAAGCTCTACGAAATTGTACAGACTTTATACAAAGTTAAAAAAGTAGAAGTTATACAGATATTGAAAGAACAGAATTATCCAAAAAAATGTTTTTTTTTTACAAATAGTACAATTTTATGGTCATTTTGTAAGGTACAGAGATACATTATACATATATACATATATACATATATATTATATGCAATAATATAGCTTATTGATACATGAAAGGTAGTTACTATAGGATGGGGTGAGATAAGTGAATAGGAGAAGATTTAGTCAGGGTTAGTACAGGTGCATAACCAGTGATTATTGAGATATAGTTTTAGATTCCTTTTAAAAAGTGAGAGAGAAGTCTGAGATGTGATTTCAGAGGGGTGTTTATTCCATAGTTTTCCTGCAGAGTTAGAGAACAAGGAGTCACCTGCTGAGCTGTTGGGTTTAGTAGTATTAATCAGCAGTTTGTTTGAGGAGCATAGATTTCTGAGATTATTATAAGGTGTAATGAGGCTAGAGAGTATTGGAGTATTGCTAGGTTGATACAGGGTCTTATGGGCTATTGTAAGCTGGTGAAATTGAAGCCAGTTTAATTGTTTAAGGTTTAGACAGTGATGGGTTCTGAAAGGAGAGCCTGTAGCAAATCTAGCAATATTATTATAAGAAGTTGTTAGTTTCTTGAGGTTGTTTTTAGAGAGATTGGTATAAATGGGAGAGGCGTAAAGCAGAGTGGATATTAGGTGAGTTCTGGCTACAGCAAACCTAGCTCCTGGTGTAAGATAGGGTTTAATTCTGTAAAGGGATCCCAGTTTTTTGTTAACTAACTTTATTGTAGTGTTTATGTGAGTATCAAAGTTTAGATTGTTGTCTATTGTTATTCCTAACAGTTTAGTGGTAGGGTCAGGAGAGATAAGAGTACTGTTGTTAGAAGTGAGATTGAAATGTAAAGATGTGGACTTTCGGGTTGGTGTGAAGAGTAGCAATTTAGTTTTTTTGGGATTTAGAAGGAGGCAGTGGTGAGAAAACCATTGTTCTACAGTGTTGAACGCTTTTTGAGTAAGAGACTGAAGTTCTGTTTGAGAAGTGGCTGAGCAGGTTATGGCAGAGTCATCTGAGAATTGAATGCAGGTGGAGTATGGAATAGCTGTTTGCAGGTCATTAATGAAGATGGAAAATAAGAGTGGGCCTAATATGGAGCCTTGTGGGACACCGAGGGAGATAGGAAGGTGATTAGATAAGTTTATTTTGCCAGAGTACAGCCTGCTGACGATTATCAAGGTAAGATGTAAACCAGTTCAAAGACAGAGGATCAAGTGAAAGAGAATTAAGTGCATGAAGGAGTAGTTGATGGTTAACCATGTCAAAAGCTTTGGATAAGTCAATGAAGACTGCAGATGAAAGACAATTATTGTTGAGATTGTTGTTGATGCAGTTTGTGAATGATAGCAGGGCAGTGGTGGTACTGTGGAAAGGTCTGAAGCCATGTTGACAGTTAGCAAGTAGGTTGTTCTGGAGAAGGTGGTTGAGTAGTTGTTTGTGGATGCATTTTTCCATAATTTTTGCAATAGGGGATAGTAAAGCTATGGGACGAAAGTTGGAAAAGTCATTGGAGTTCCTCCCTTTATGTAGTGGGATGATATGTGAAATTTTCCAGATTGATGGGACAGCTCCTTCACTTATTGTTCTATTTATCAGAATGGAAATAGGGTAGGCAATGGCTTTAGCTCCTTTTTGCAAGAATTCTGCTGGGAGTTTGTCAGCTGAGGGGGTGGTAGGTTTTAACTTTTGGAGAAGGGAGGAAATGTAGGAAGTAGACACTGGTTGTAGGTGAAATAGAGGGGGTGGATTTGTAGAAGAAGTGGGCAGGTTAAATATATCATGTGATAGGTGGCTAGCTAGAGTTTGGATGGTATCTGTGAAGAAAGAGTTAAAGGCATTTGCTGTCTGTGTGGGTTTCTCAGGGTATGAGCCTAGTGGGTTGGGTGTGATCAATTGGCCTGGGTAAAGAAGATTGTTAATACTAGTCCAAAATTTTTTAGGTTCCCTGAGAGAGGTTTGTTGTAATTGGAGATAATAATTCTTTTTATCTAGCAGGATGGCTTTTTTTGTACTGTTTCTATGTTCTCTAAAGGTTTGGCGGTCTATCAAATTCTTAGTAGTACGCCATTTTGCCCAGGATTTATTTCTAAGTAGGATTTTTTCTTTAGTATTGTTAGTGAGCCAAGGGGCTGGTTTAGCTTTGATTCTAATAGAGCGAGTTGGAGCGTGGTGATCCAGGGTGGCTAAGAATGTGGAATTAAAGTATTCCACTGCTTCATTTAGAGGGAAAGTTTTTAATGGTGTCCAATTACATTGTTTCAGTTCTGTTTGGAAAAGTTCTGGGTTAAATTGTTTTTTAGAACGTATTCTTCTGAAAGTGTTAGGGAATATTATGTTGGTTTTATGTCTGATAATATATGTTAGTGAATGGTCACTTAAGTCATCTGGAAGGGTTCTTGTTGTGTAGGTTTTCCGAGGAGTATTAGTAAGTATCCAATCCAAGGTACTTTTTTTGTTATTGAGTCTATTGGTTCTGGTAGGGGAGTTTATAAGTTGTGAGAAGCCATAAAGGTTAATATGGGCGGTGGGGTTAGTATTAGTACAGGAATTCCAATCTATATTAAAGTCCCCAAGGACCATGGTTTCTTGTGGGAGATTAATAGAAAGCCAGTTAAGGATATACTCTAGTGTATTACTGTTACTTCCTGGGGGAAGATAAACACAGATGATGTTTATGGCTTTACATGTGTTTACCTGAAGTTTGGAGATAATTATTTCTGCACTAGTGTCTATAGGCAAGTTAAGATTTAAAGTGCTGACTTGTAGCTCTGTTTTATAGAGGATTGCTACTCCCCCTCCCTTTTTGGAAGTACGGTCAAGTCTAATGATATTGTAACCAGGTGGGGTGATTTCATTGTCTTTAATGGTAGGTTTTAGCCATGTTTCTGATAAACATAGGATATCAAATGGGTGAGCCTGTAGGAGGGCGTGAACTTGAGCAATTTTATTGCAAATACTAAGCATGTTCAGATGTGCTATTGAGAGTGAGTTGGTAGGTTTGGTAGGTGATAGGGTCATAGTTTTGTCTTGATTGTTGTTTGCAGTGGTAGGGGGATAGTTAGGGCCAGGGTTGGGGTGAATGCCCCCATCTAATAGTGAGTGGGGGAGTGTTAAAGGTTTAGGTTGTTGCGGCTTACAATAGAAGTCAAATAATTTTCTAGTTTTTAGGTTAGTGAACTTAATGTGTGCTAGTCTATGATATTTGGCTAGTAGGATGCTGTGTTTGAAAATGAGGTTTAGGAAGTTTTGAGAGAAAGGTATTGTTGGTGTTGGTGTGTTTGGATGGGAAGGGAAAGGTATAGTGGAGTGAATATTCATAGGAGGTAAAGAGATAGGTGGAGGCTAGAGGAGGTAATAAAAAGACCCAAATAAATAAACGTACTTTGTGGGGGATGATTGGCATAGACATTTTAAAGGATGGTGAGGTGAGAGAGAAGTGGGAGGTAGGAATTAAGAGTACTGGGGAGATATAGTAGTAGGTTAGGTGTTAGGAGAAGGAGGGATGAGAGGTAGGTATAAGTGGGTGGGTTGTGGAAGAAAGGGGGTTGGGAGTGTTAATGATGTGTTTTGTATGATAGGTGTAGGTTTAGAGGGGTGTGTCCTTTAGGGGAATAAATGTAGGAGCACTGAGGGCAGGGTAGGTGAGCGGAGTGAGCCTGAAGGGCGAACGGAGTGGGTAGAGACAAGAGAGTGGTCTGTCAAGGAAGACAATCCGTGAAGTATGAGAAATTCAGCAGATAGGTTTGGTAAATCTGGGAGTTGGAGTGGGAGAGTGTGTAAGAAAGTCAAGAGGCTAGTAGGAAGAGATTCATTCTATTAGGGAAAAGCAGGTAATAAAGGATACCTTAGGACAAGGAGAGATGGTGAAAACGTTTGTAGAAAGGCTGGGGACAGTGTACTAGAGGTTGGATTAACAAAGGTGTAGAAAATTAATATACAATAGCTTATAATGTAACGCCACCTAGTGGCCCAGTCACTTAATTGCAAGAGATAGGTCTCCTACAGGAGATGGCAGGCTAAGTGAAAGTGGGTAATTATGTTGTTTGAGGGCTGTGGGCCATGGGTTTAAGATCCTTGACATAGAGAAAGAAATCTGGGATCAGTAAGAAAGATCATCTCCATCTAGGTCCACTCCAAATAATCTTTGATGGAGATTTTTCATATCTTTTTGGCATACAGAAGGCAATGACATACTCCTCAACCAACTTCCTGTTATCAAAGGCAAATTAGGTGTCAGTATAAAAGTGGATGCCAGGACCAGATGCATCAGGCTTACTCTGCTAATAGTAGGCAAAGTCTCAGTACTCTGGGACAAAGAATTTGTAGAGGAGGCCTTCCTGACTGCAGCTTATCAAAGTCATTGGAATATCCAGAGACAAGTGCAATTTAGAATTATTAAAACCTTTGATAGTGAATATCCTTTGAAGTAGGGTTGCCACCTTTTCAAATGCCCAAAGTGGGACATTTTTGGTACAAACATCAGATTTTGCAGGCTGAAACATACCCATGGCCGGTACAAAGGACATAACTTCGCTTTTTTGCCTAAATAAAAGCTTATTCTTTTAGCATTTTATTTGCTTATTCTGTTTCTTATAACATGTAGGTGCTTCAGATACAGAATAACTGTTTTATGTAACTATTACATATAATATAGGAAATCATTTTGCCCTAAAATCTCAGGACATTTGCGATTTTTACAATTTCTTTTTTGCAGGACACAACTGCCCAAAGATGGACTGTCCCTCGCAAAGTGGGACAGGTGGTAACCCTACTTTGAAGGTGCCCAGAAACCAGCATCCAGTCTGAGCATCTCAACACTTGCATCACAAATGTATAAAGCAGCAGTCATCTGAAACCTGTTGTCTCCCTTCAACGGGGATCAGAACAGGTGGGGATTCCAATGTAGGAAGATAATAAACTGGGGAACAAGGCAAACCATCACACATCCCAATGCAGCCAGGTTCCAGCAGAGGTGGAAGGTTCTCTATGGCCTCTTGCTGTTCATCTCTAGGTACTTTAACTGGAATTTTTCCTTGGTTGCTCAATCTTTTATGTTTTCCTATTCAAAAGAAAAGGGGTAGAAGGTTCACTATGGCAATGGCTGGCCTAAGCAAAAGTGTCTCATAGTCCAAGTAGTCTCGGGGCCTTCTAGGCCTAGCAGATAAAGTCTTTCTTCCTAAACACGGTGAAGTAATTATGGGAAAACTCCTGGCATTCCACACCCAAACAAAAGGGCCTTCATGATTGCAAAGCTTTTGTTAGAATTTGCTTTCCTTGTATACATTTTTTGGAAAGCTTTCCCTAGCAAATCTTACCATGGAATGTTTAGAAAGTCCAGCTGTCAAGTTTTCTCAAAGACAAATTCAATACCTTTGGTCACAAAATAGTAACACCAGCAAGAATGTAAAGTCAATAAATGTTCTCAACCTTGTTAATACATAGTATTTTCTGCAAGTCATCTAGAAGGGAACTGTTGGACAGACAACAGATCACCTTATGACCAAAAGTGCTCGACAGCGGCAGAAGAATTTTCTTCTAAGAGTCGTCTATCAGGTGATGTTTGCACAAGAGGAGCTATGTTTACAGTGAATGTCTGTAAAAGATATGAAAGTTGGGACCAGGAGGAAAGATGCTCATCTTTTCTTAATTTCCATAAATAAGGAGTAACGCCAACTGTGATCCAAATACTGATTATTATTAATTTACATGACTGGAACTTTTAAAGTTTGAACATATATTAATTAAAAATCAAGTTCTACTAATTTGTGATGAAAGACAACCTTGATAAAGACAATATTACAGTCACTAAAGTGTTGACAATATAATGCAATAAAAATAAAATTATCAACACCGCTTATTATGAAGACTTGCACCTATTTTATAATGTGGGTTTGTGAGAATTACACATGCTACAAATGTGACCTTGTTGACATTAAGTGTTTTCACTAAGACACTTTAGGCAAACTGTTGCTAAATTGGACTATCTATGCAGTTGAATTCACTACTAGTTTCAAAACTAGTTATGTTTATCACACTGCAAATATACTTTAAAGTGTTCACACATACTGATGGTCAGTGATTTAGCTAATTCTTAAAAAAAGCACAATCTGACAAAAAATTCTAAAAGTGCTTTAAAAGGTGTGAAAGGAGTTCAGTTTATCTGGTTTTGTGTTTTCTAGTTCTTATTTCTAAAGGATAACCGGATAATGATCATCAGACCCTGTGTGTGGTCATAGCATTCTATTCAAGCCTTAGGTCTTCCAATTAAGGATTCACTTGAAGTAATTTTGACTTGCCCAAAGAAACATGGCCAACTAAAATCATAGATAAGACAAGATATAACAGAGGCAACATCGATGCTACTGCAGAATCTGATTTCAGTCTTGAGGTGAACTGCTTGAAGCTATTTCTTAAATGCACTCACAACTGAGATACAATTGGTAACCCGGTCATAATCCTATAAATGTGCTTTTTATAACTGCATGTGATGATATATGCATAGCTCTCTACCTTTCATCTCCAAAATGAGGAACACTAGCCCTCACAATGTGGACACAATGTGGAACAAATTGGCAAAATGTGGAACACATACTAATGGCTTACTAACAACTTCAACTAGGAAGGCCATAGGATGGTTAAAATATGCTGGTTTTACTTATAAAGAAGATCTTTTAATGAATTAATATGACTCACTTCTATTTACCATGGATTTCACTTAAAAAAAATTCCTAACACTGAATGTGTGACAGGGTCTTTCAATGTGGAACATTGAGGAACTCTGAGGAGCATGAACTTTTTAAGACCCCAAATGAGGTACGTTCCTCGTAATGAGGTATACTTGAAAGGTATGGACATATGATAATAACAAACGGAATCGTATGTGTGATCGTACTACTAATCTAAATAGACTATTTTGTTGAATGATTTCTCCTTGATTAGAAGTGAGGAAAGCTACAGGCTAAAAGACACAAGCACGCATACACACACACACACAAGCAAGCATTATGCACAACTTCATACACACCTGTAGGAAGGAAAGACACCCTGCAGCCCTTACTATAAAAATCAAGACACACTACAATGAATGATATTTCACTATATATGTTTTGTTCAAGGAAACCGCAATCAGTGATAAGCACTTCAGAAAAATACTGGACTAGTGAGGTATACATTTTTCAAACAATGCAAAAATAAATTTCAGTAACAGGTCAAAAGAAGCACTCTGCTTTATTTAATACTTTCAGCTGCTATAGAAAGAAAACACCTAGCTGCAACAAAACAGTGTGGAGAGCGATAAGAAAAACAAAGATTTATAGGAGTCTGGTATAGGTTCATAGGTAGGTACTAGGCTATCAGCCTTGGGGCCTATACAAGCCCAGCCAAAAAGGTACCCTGGCTTTTGCCACCCAAGAAAATTATTTTCTTGTGCCACTGTCAAGCAGAGCCACAGAGGTGATCCCCGGGGTGAATTTCCTATTTCCCATCCAATCATCAAGATTTTTCTTGAAGACTGCTAATGAGGAGCTTTGTTTGATATAGATAGGTAGTTTATTCCAGAGTATGGGAAGTCTCTGGGACAGGAATCTATCCCTCCGGCATGTTCTGTTTATTGTGGTGACAAGGTTTAGGTTCCTAGAGCGTGTAGCTCGGAGGGATTGGGATTTCTTTTACAGCTCTGGGTTTGACATAGCTTTGTATGTTAGGCAGAGATCACCTCTGAGTAGGCGATATGCGACAGAGTAAAGCTGGATTTTTGAGATGGTCAGCGTAGGGCATCTGTTTGAGGCCGGTAATCCTCTTTGTGAGGTATTTCTGCTGCCTTTCCAGTTGTTGGAGATGTCTTGTGAGGTACATACCAAAAGGGGTGTTGTACTCTATAATGGGTCTAATGAGTGATGAGTAGAGGGGAACAATGACCTCTTTTTTTCTGGATGAGAAACCTTTTGTGATGAGGTGTGCCACGTCGAAGGATTTCCTGACTACTGTGGCGATGTGATTATCAAAGGAGAGACTACTGTCCACCTGTGTCCCAAGGTCTTTTATCACACTTTCAGTGTTAAGTATACTACCGTCTATGTTGTAGTTCATGGGTACAGAGTTTTTACCAAAGGGGATGACAATGCACTTTTTGGCATTGAGCTTGAGGCCATGGCTTTGACACCAGGCATCTGTCTCAGTGTGGCCCTTTTACAGGATGTCCACATCATTAGGAGTTTTGATTATGGCTCCTAGTTTGCAGTCATCTGTGAACTTCGTTAGCCTGTACTTCAGAGAAGTAGATACCAAACAGGAGAGGACCCAGGACTGAACCCTGTGGTACTCCACTTGTCACTGGTCTGAAGTCAGATTTGGAGTCTGCTACTTTCACAGTGTGGGTTCTGTCAGTGAGCCAGTTGGCAACACATCTTGTGATATAGGGATTTATACCTAGTTTAGTGAGTTTATCTATAATTCCAGAGTGGGGGATGGCGTCAAAAGCCTTGACAGGATCTAGATAGGCTGTGTGAACCACCTTACCCTTGTCTATGGCTTTGGTGACTCAAAGAAGTCTATCAGGTTTAGGAGACATGATCTGCCTTTTACAAACCCAAACTGGGTGGGATCCAGAGTTTGGAGATTACCAATGTCTTTGTTTATAAGTTCCATGATGATATGTTCCATGGCCTTGCAGACCAGGCTCGTCAGACTAATGGGGTGGTAGTTCCCGGGGTCCGTGGTGGCTCCCCCCTTGTAGAGTGGGATAACTGTTGCTGTGCGCCATTCAGCAGGCACAAAGCCTGAGGTGAGGCTATGACTGAACATGGTACTTAGGTGGGGTGCCAGTTCATTCTATAGTTCATGTAGAACGCAGCCTGGGATGTTGTCTGGTCCCATGGATGCTGTGTTCTTGTCTTTGGAGAGTGTGGTTTTTACCTGTGCAGCCGTGATTACAGGAACTTTGCATTCTTCCAGTATAGAGATGGGCTCTTTAGGGGGTAAGAGGGGGGTAAAGTTAGCACTGAACCTATCTGCCAGGATGTTGGCAATATCAGTTGGGTCTGTATATTTAGTGCCATTGTGCTGTAACTCAGAGCAGATCTGAGTGTTGCCATTCAGATTCTTGACATAGCTATAGAATGCTTTGTGGTTGTCTTTAGAATCAGTGGTGATTTTGTTTTCAGAACTAGCTTTGGAGGATTTTATCAGGGATCGCAGCTTCTTACTGAGGCTGACCAGGGAGCTCCTCCACTCATGGGATTTTACTCTCTTTTGCAAGAGTTTCTTCTTTCTGTTGTACAGTTTGTTTATGGCAGGGGACCACCATATTGGCTTCCTTTTTTTGGAGGATAGCATCTTGGTTCTGTTTGGGATAGCACGATCCATGCACTCATGTAAGTGCTTATAAAGTGCAACTGTGTAGGATTCAGTAGTCAGAACTGTATTGTCCATCTGCATGGGTGTCATGAAGTTCACCACTTCTGTCTTAAGAAGCATGAAGTTGGCTTTGGAGAAATTTTTTATTATGGTTTCCTTAATGGGGGGTGGAGGCAGGATGTGGATATCTAGGGTAATTAGCTTATGGTCGGATCGGACCAATGAGGCATTGACTTCAGGTGTGGAACACTGGCCACTCATATTGGTAATGACTAGATCTAGGATATTGTTGCCCCTGGTGGGGGTGTGGATAAGTTGATCCAGGGCATTGGAGTTTATGAATTCCAGAAAGCATTGAGTGAAGGAGTTGGTACATGAGTAGTTTTCCCAGTTAATGGTGGGGTAGTTGAAATCGCCCATTATTAGGGTGTTTGGTTGAACCCTAATATTTTCCAGTACATCAAGAAAAGAGGAGTGGGAATCCTGGGGCATGGTGGGTGATCTGTAGCAAGCTACCATTTGGATTGCAATTTTGCCCAGAGTTAGTTGCACTTGGATAACCTCGGCTGCATTATGTTGAGCAACTAGCCTGGAGGTGTGGATATCCTTAATGAATATGGATACACCTCCACCTTTGGTGTTCCGGTCCAGGTTACATGGCCGAAAAGTGTGGTATGAGTTATAGCCTGGTAGTGCAGGGGTGCTCTCTGGAGCCTTGAACCAGGTCTCAGTCACTGCACAGATATCGATGTTCTCCATTTTAAGGAGTGCCTCGAGTGAGTGCATTTTGAGGTTTAGATTTCTAGCATTGAGTAGCATTACCCTCAGATTTTGCTTGCTTATACCTGCTATGGTGGTGAGTTTGTCATTTGAACCTTGCCTAAAAAAGGCACTATAGTGGCGGCAAGAACCTTAGCCAGTATCCAGAATCCCAGGGGTGACAGGTGCAGGCCATCTCTGGCAAAGCATTATGGTCTGTCGACCATGTCATCCCAGGCAGACAGATACTGGATCCCTTTAGAATGGCACCAGAAGCTTAGCCAATTGTTGAAGTCAATCATTTTGTCCTTGTACTGTGGCATCATTCTGGGTAATGGCAGAATGCTACTCAGGGCTAGGGTCATACCTGCCTGGGCTACAAGATCGGAGAGCTCTTCCATTAGCATAATCATAAATGAATTTGCAGGTGTGTAAATCAAATACTGTTTTTATGGAACTTGTGTGTTTCATTCATTTGGGTTGGAGAGGGCTGTAGACTGTAAAAGTAGAATAAGAAGATGGGATATTGCATTTAAACTCAGGATAAGCAGTGAATGGAATACTGAAAGGGGGGACTGGTCACGCTAAAACTGTCATACTGAAGATGTCTGTATTGGGTGGGGATGGCACAATACCATAGGTGGATGGGGGTGTATATATCAGTGTTTGTAGATTAAGTGGAGCATACCCTCCAAGCATCTTCTTTGATGAAAGGAATAAGAATGAAGATGAATGAGAACAGATGGCCATTTGGTAAGCAATATCATAAAGTATCCTAGAAAAATGAGGCCCAACATTTATGCAAGCATACTGCATTCTAACAAGTCTCTCCATTCATTTTAAAGCTCTCTTATATTGTTATATAGCTTGTCAAATATATCCAGCAGAATGCACATATCTAATGAAATAACATAAATGGTACATATAGTGACTTACTCATCCATAGAAAAATGAGTACTGACCAGACAGTGGTCAGGGGAGCAAAGGGGGAAGCAGAAGCTCAAAACTGAGATCTAAACGAAACAGTGGGACAAGATAACAGTATACGGGGGGGGGGGGTTGATGAGAAGGGAAATTTGAATGAGGAGGTCAAAACTAAAATCAGAACTACTGCAACCAACTGGCACTAAGTGTAAGGGGTGGTATGTGACAGAAGAATGCCTAAGAACCTGGAAAACAAAGTGCACAAAACTGTCACATGACAAATGCTGTTGTATGGCACAGACTCCTTGTCACTGAAAAAGCCTGAGATGGTAGACAAAGTACCTGAGACTGGTAGTAGTAGTAGGATATCCACTGGTGAACAGATGAAAGAAGACATCGATGTGAAGTCAAAATAGCCCCGACTGCAGAGAAGATTGAATAGATTAGTGTGGTTCAGTCACATGCTCAGGAAAGGAAAAAGTGAGTTTGTAAAGAAGATTTGGTTTAGTCGGGAGGAAGGCAAGAGGAGGTGAGGACATCTAGGCAAGATATGAATGGATTGCATTAGAGAAGCCTGCAACAGTCAAGCATAACTGTCTAAGGAGCTAGCAAAATGGCTGTGAATCGAGAGTGGTGGCAGAGTTGACCAAAGACTAACTCTAGATAAAATGGGAAAAAGGCAGTTGATGATTATTATGATGATACTTTAACAAAAAGAAAACTGTAAACGTCCACAGTCCATATGAATGATGCAAATATGTTTACAAATATGTTGAAAATCTGAGATGAAAATGTAGTTAAACTCCTAATTGTAGTTTATATTGATATTTATGCAAATTAAGGAAATATTCAGACTTTTCCATATTAAGATGTTTGCTCTCAAATTTTATACAAGTCCTCTTCTAAGATCTCACACATATGTAACTCACTTCACAGATTTGCCAGAAAATGTCATGCTGCAAACATTTTATGAAATTACACTTTTTGGCAAAACTGTGAATTGACAGCTGTGTAGTTCAATGAAAATGTTATTATAAAGCAATAAAGTTATTCAAATTTGTTTAATTCCCAATAAAGTAGGTGCATACTGTTACTTTCTTAAAATTTTAATGCCTGTTGCTGTCTGGTCAGGTAGTGTGAAGATGTTTGGGTAGATTAGGAGTTTGCTGTTACCAAGGTTCTGTAGTAAAATACACATGGTTGATGGTGCGTGGAGCAGAAGAATGGAGAGAGAGACTGGGTGCAGTTAGTGTGTATTTTTCTTATTAGGGATGTAAGGAGTCCTATAGGACCTGACTAGTGTCTCCACATTTTAAAAATACAGAATTTACTGTTGGTATTCCTAAATTTCAATACATGTGTTAATGGCTGAATTTTTTTTTTTTTTGCTGAAGTTATTTTGCACTTCCAGATGTCCAAGAGGATACATATGTGTGTGTGTGTGTGTGTACATGTGCATTGTATGTATGCACAGACAAATAGTATAGTTCTTTGTTTATAAAAGTGATTGTGTACTCTCTCACACACAACCCCTTATATTTTCATTTCACTTTCCTTTGTTGCTATGCTGCAATTCTGTTGTGCCTTTGTACTCTGAACGAAACACAAAAAGATATCTAGCCTCTGCACTTTGCTTTTACCAGAAAATGTTTAGCAGATAAGTGCTACAAAGGTTATAATCCAAACTAGATCCTGTCTGATTTTTAAGACAAGCTTTGACAATGCATGACAAAATGTTTTAGGAGTCCAGCAGTAGATTCAGGCAGCCTACTGTCCTTTTCTGTTTGAAACTGGAAGATCAAGCACACAGATAGGCTAATGATGTTGTTGTGTAACTTACTGAACAGAGAAAAGCAATAAACTATACATTTTAGTTACTTTCTGACAAAGATGAGCCCCAGCTTCACCCAGTCTGATTTCCTCAGGATGTTTCCTGCAAAAGTAGCAATTCACACCTTAGGGATAAAATACATGCATCATGCCCTTTGAAATGCGTGACAGTTATAGTACTTGGCATACAAGCAAAATGCATTTTATGAAGTGAATTTTCTCTGTGAACAAAAAAAGCTTGTTCTGGCTGATCTTACTTGCAAATATTCAGAGAACTGGTCAGGGTCTACTGAAGGATATGCCGCTATCTGGGAAATTCTGAAGAAATGTGGATAAATAAATACAGGGGAAGAATATGATCACCTGTATACTCCATTCCTTGGTCATATCAGGGAATTTCAAGAAGCTCAGATGTCCCTTTTAAGTTAAACAGACAATGAAGAATAAGGTGCTGAGCTGAACCCTGGAAATCATATGGACACTAACACTGATTCTGACAAGGAGAATGGCTATCCTTTGCTGTGACAGCTTTTGCCTGTTTAAATGTATACTGATTTATATTTTACATTCCCCTGTTTTCTACCTCTTTATGAATCGTCTCTATTTAAGAGAATATTGTATGTTTGTGTGTGTGACTTTATTTGTATAAGAAAGAGTGCATCTCTCAGTGTAATGTGTCCTGTGCAACATTTCTTCTCTAATTTACTACTTCCTCTCTACCCTAACATAATGCTAAAGGATAGGAGTATGCAGTCTTGCTGGTCCGATTTTATTATATTGGTGTTTCCAATTGCAATGTAGGCTTTAAATTCATGGTGATTTGCAGGTGCACTGCTGTTTGTTTATGCTGTCTTAATAATTCAGATTTACCTGCTATGCTGTTACAATGCAGTGCTTTATTACTTGATATTTTTATTTGTTTGTTTGTTTTTGTTTTTACAGGAGCTCTAATTTTTCCTTGGTTTCCTTGTATGCTTTCCCTGCTTAATTGACATGCATACACTGTGAGTAGTTTGGCTTGGGGGTGGGGGCACATACTGCATAACCATGGCTGCTTGCACGGTTTTATCTGGCTTTTTTTTAAACTAGGGAATGGATTATTTTTATTGTACATTTTTATAATACATTCATGCTTTATAATGTATAGTGGTATAATATGTATGCAAATATTTCATTTTACACTTTTCTGACTCATGGATCAAATGCCTACAGGCAAGTGATATAGTTTATATTTCCACCCCCAACACAACCCAAATGACACATAGCCCACAAACTCAGTGTGTCACTCAACCACAGCCCATAAGGCATAACAACGTACCCAACACTCTAGTCATAGGTAACTATAGTCAGGTACACTGATGTTGCACTCACTAGACTAAACAAGGAGAAAGTTACTGTCAGCTGCCTGTCAGGTGCCAGGATCTGCCACATAATGCATGCACTCAGGTCACTCCACAATAAGTACAAATATGACACTGTCATTGTCCATGTTGGTGTGAATGACCTGAGACGTACCTCCCTGAACTACATGAAGAGAGACATGGAGGAGCTCTCCAATCTTGTATCCCAGGCAGGTATGATCCTAACCCTGAGTAGCATCCTGCCATCACCCAGAATGATACCGCAGTACAAGGACAAAATAATGATTGACTTCAACAATTGGCTAAGCTTCTGGTGTCATTCTAAGGGGGTCCAGTATTTGTCTGCCTGGGACGACATGATAGACAGACCACAATGCTTTGCCAGAGATGGCCTGCACCTGTCGCCCTTAGGAGTCCGGATACTGGCTAAGGCTCTTGCCACCCCTCTAGTGCCTTTTTTAGGAAAAGTTCAAATGACAAAGTCACCACCATAACAGGTACAAGCAAGCAAAATCTGAGGGTAATGTTACTCAATGCTAGAAGTCTAAACCTCAAAATGCACTCACTCGAGGCACTCCTTAAAATGGAGAACATTGACAACTGTGCAGTGACAGAGACCTGGTTCAAAGCTCCAGAGAGCACCCCTGCATTACCAGGCTACAATTCATACCACACCTTTCGGCCACCTAACCCAGAATGAAGCGTGTCCATATTCATTAAGGATATCCACACCTCCAGGCTAGTTGCATAGCATAATGCATGCGAGATTATCCAAGTACAACTAACTCTGGGCAAGACCGCAATCCAAATTGTAGCTTTCTACAGATCCCCCCACCATGCCCCTGGATTCCCACTCCTCATTTCTTGATACACTGGAAAGTATTAGGGTAAAATCCAACACCGTAATAATGGGTGATTTCAACTACCCCACCATTAACTGGGAAAACTACTCATGTACCAACTCTTTTGCTCAACGTTTTCTGGAATTCATAAATTCCGACGCCTTGGATCAACTTATTCACACCCCCACCAGGGACAGCAATATCCTAGACCTGGTCATTACCAACATGGGAAACCGGTGTTCCAAACCAGAGGTCAATTCCTCTTTGGTCAGATCCGACCACAAGCTAATCAGCCTAGACATCCACATTCCACCCCCACCTCCAATTAGGGAAACCATCATGAAAAACTTCTCCAAAGCCAACTTCACACTTCTTAAGACAGAAGTGGCAAACCTCAAGACACCCATGCAGATGGACAACAGAGGTATGACTGCTGAATCCTACACAAATGCACTTTATAAGCACTTACACGAGTGCATGGATCATGCTATCCCTAATAGAACCAAGATGTTATCCTCCAAAAAAAGGAAGCCAATCTGGTGGTCCTCTACCATAAACAAACTCTACAACAGAAGAAAGAAACTGTTGCAAAAAAAGAGTAAAATCCCATGACTGGAGGAACTCCCTGGTCAACCTCAGTAAGAAGCTGAGATCTCTCATAAAATCCTCCAAAGCTAGTTACGAAAACAAAATTGCCACTGACTCTAAAAACAACCACAAAGCATTCTATAGCTATGTCAAGAATCTCAATGGGAACACTCAGATCTGCTCTGAGTTACAGCACAATGGCGCTAAATATACAGAACCAGCTGATATTGCCAACATCCTAGCAGACAGGTTCAGTGCTAACTTTACCTCCCTCTCACCCCCTAGAGGGCTGATCTCTATACCTGAAGAATGCAAAGTTCCTATAATCATGGCTGCACAGGTAAAAAAAACACACCCTCCAAAGCCAAGAACACAGCATCCATGGGACCTGACAATATCCCACGCTGCATTCTACACGAACTACAGAATGAACTAGCACCCTACCCAAGTACCATGTTCAATCATAGCCTCACCTCAGGCTTTGTACTCACTGAATGGTGCACAGCGACTGTTATCCCACTCCACAAAGGTGGAGCCACGACGGACCCCGGGAACTACCGCCCCATTAGCCTGATGAGCCTGGTCTGCAAGGCCATGGAATGTATCATCATGGAACTCAAACAAAAACATTGGTAATCTCCAAACTCTGGACCCTACCCAGTTTGGAATTGTTAAATGCAGATCATGTCTCCTAAACCTGATTGACTTCTTTGAAGCAGTCACCAAAGCCATAGATGAGGGTAAAATGGTTCACACAGCTTATCTAGATTTCGCCAAGGCTTTCGACACCATCCCCCACTCTGGAATTATAGATAAGCTCACTAAACTAGGTACAAATCCCTATGTCACAAGATGGGTTGCCAACTGGCTCATGGACAGAACCCACACTGTGAAAGGAGCGGATTCCAAATCCAACTTCAGACAAGTGGAGTACCACAGGGTTCAGTCCTGGGTCCTCTCCTGTTTGGTATCTACTTCTCTGAAGTGCAGGCTAACACAGAAGGTCTTTGGCTAACAAAGTTTGCAGATGACTGCAAACTAGGAGCCATAATCGAAACTCCTAACGATGTGGACAAACTACAAAAGGGCCTCACTGAGACAGATACCTGGTGTCAAAGCCATGGCCTGAAGCTCAATGCCAAAAACTGTATTGTCATCCCCTTTGGTAAAAACTCTGTACCCATGAACTACCACATAGCTGGTAGTCTACTTAATGCCGAAAATGTGATAAGAGACCTTGGGACACAGGTGGACAGTAGCCTCTCCTTTGATAATCACATCGCCACAGTGGTCAGGAAATCCTTCTACGTGGCTCATCTCATCACAAAAGGAATCTCATCCAGAAAAAAAAGAGGTCATTGTTCCCCTCTACTCATCACTCATTACACCTATTATAGAGTACAATGCCCCTTTTGGTATGTACCTCACAAGACATCTACAACAACTGGAAAGACCACAGAAATACCTCACAAAGAGGATTACTAGCCTCAAACAGATGCCCTACGCAGACCGTCTAAAAAAACTACAGCTTTACTCCATCGCATATCACCTACTCCGATCTCTGTCTAACATACAGAGCTATGTCAAACCCAGAGCTGTTGGACATGCTCCACTTAAAGAAATCCCAATCCCTCCGAGCTACACACTCCAGGGACCTAAACCTTGTCACCACAATAAACAGAACATGCTGGAGGGATAGATTCCTGTCCCAGAGACTTCCCATACTCTGGAACAGACTACCTATCTATGTCAAACAGAGCTCCTCATTAGCACTCTTCAAGAAAACTCTTGATGATTGGATGGGAAATGGGAAATTCACCCCAGGGATCACTTCTGTGGCTCTGTTCGACAGGGGCACAGGAAAATAATTTTCTTGGGTGGCGAAAGCCAGGGTACATTTTTTGGCTAGGTTTAGACCTTAGGGCCAATAGCATAGTACCTACCTATGAACCAGTGTTGCTATTTTATTAGTGATTATTTATTCATTAAAAAAAGCTAGAAATATTATGTTGCCAAAACTAACAGAAGGTTGGTGATTTTATGATATTTTCAATAAGTTCATTGTGGAAAGTAGTACTTCTGATTATTATTTTTAATAGTGTCTGCTTACCGTAGTGTTTAACTTACTACTTGCACTATATATTGATTTTCAGATGTACTGTATTTTAATCACTTATTTTAATGTGTATTTAAGCACTTTTATATTATGTGTAATGTAAATCCTGCTTAAGTAATGTCATACTGACTTTGCCAAATACTTAATGAATATTGATGAGGTTAGTGAGGAGATGCACATGAATATTTATCAAGTATTCAGACACGCCAACGATAAGTTGGTTGTTGGCAGGGTTTGCTACTGTGTATCGGAGGGTACAAAAATTAACAATAACCTTCTTCCCTATGACGACACGCCAATAGGTTCTTCAAGGGAAATGAAAAGAACAGAAAGATATTCTTCTGTAAAGAATGTCAGTGATGTACAATGGAAAAGCATGCAATGGCAAACACTGTCAATAGCATATATCTCCAACAGGACACAGATGCTGCCATCCAAGTTTATGCACCAGACAGCCAAATACCACTTTCATCAATATCAACAGGTTTCTGCTTAGTAGAGGACTCAGAAAAGCTAACTTTTTTCTAATTTTTTAAAGCCAAATCTCAGATCATTGGTCTTATTCTGTGCAATGTTTAAACAAACCAATGCTTCTGTCCACATCATGAAGCCAATAGGCATCCTACATAAATCACACTAATTGAAGATCACAGTGGAAGAATTAACAAAACCTGTAGAAATACACATCAGAAACCTACTAATGATTTACTCAACTGCGGTAGCCCTAGTCATTAAAGCTGTATTACTAGCAAAATGCAGTAGTTACAGCTTAAGCAGATCAGACAAAAATAAGTCTTTTGCTGGAACTTTCTTAAACGATCTCCAACTCAAGATGAGTTCTTCAACTCAACAGGTTTTTAATACCAAAATAGATCTAGTCCTGGAGAAAATATAGCTCTGTAGGATGCACAAGAAACAAAGCAACCTAACTGAAACAGCAATCTGCTTGAGAAAGGATCACCCAAACTAATATGTTTTAAAAAAAAAGCAGATAAAATAAAAGCAAAACGGTACATTAGAAAGCCTACATTCCTGTTAGCAGCAGTTCGGTAATGTCATTTCTGAAGCCTAGCATCAGCAGTCACTCCATCTTGGAAAATCCCATATGAATCAATTAAACACATTTCTAACTTGAACAGATATTACCCAAGATGAAGTCGATTTAAAACAGTGAGCCATAAACAAATTAAATCCTCACACCATGATGTCCTGGTGGTAGAATTTCAGATGTTAATTTATGTTACTTTGTAAACTTTCACACACTCTTTCCCACTGTAATATACCACCCTCCCACGGCCGGCCTTAGGCATAGGCGAACTAGGGCGCCGTACAGCCAGCTTCGTAAAGGGCAGAATTTTATGTATTTATTTATTTAATTTAATTAATATACTTTTGCTATTTTGCGATCTTCTCGATGCCCTGTCTCTGAGTGAAGTGTGCTGAGAAGATCGCAAAATAACAAAACCATAGAGCGAAGGGAAGCATCTTCCCACTTTTATAGCATCAGGGTGGCCAGGAGGCTGGCTTCAACAAGTAAAAAAGAAAATATTCTGATGCCACGAGCAGACAGTGAAGAGAGGAGTTAAGGTTATCATGCATGCATGTGTGGCCATTCCGATTTTGGGATAACTTAAAATTTGTTAAGCTACTCAATGGTCAAGCCTGGTAACAACCTTTAATTTAAACTGTAAAGTGGTACAATATAAAAATTGAAGAACATTCCAACAAACAACTTATTGTCTCAACAGTCAGCTTGACACTAATCGTACATATGCACCAGCTGTATGTGGATGGGGCTATTTAATAAGCAGTTATACAGTTAAGTATGATGTGTTGTGCAGTATTGCATGTTGTATTGTTATGAAGATTTATTAGCAGAAGGAATGTGAACATTGAAGTCGTTTGGTTATTTTTGAATAGTACAGATGTCATTTGCTGAATGTCAGGCAGAAAGTGAAAGCAGTTTTGAGATTACACTATATATTTGAGTCATTACTGCTGCTGACATGAATTTAGTGCAAACTTCATTTTGTTAACAAACATACATTCATAAAATTTCATTAATTCATTCATTTGCTGACTGCCTGCTTAATCCATTTCAGAGCTGCAGAGGATCTGTAGCCCGTTTTAGGACTTACTGGATACAAAGAAAATAATCTATGTCATTCACACGATATGCATCACTGCAGACAACTTGGAGGATTCCTAATTCATCTGTGGCATGCCTTTGGGGTGTGGGAGGAAACTGGAACAGCTGCCAAAAAACAGCATAGACACATGCATGCTCTGCACAAAAGGTACTAGAACCAAGAACCAAACCAGAGAACCACACTCTGAGGCAGCCATGCTAACCACGGGACCACTGTGCCCCCACTTTTTTAAATGGCCAATCTGCCTACCCTATTCTTACCCTTCTCTGCCATCCATATACTAACCATTTACTAACCGTTGTTGGGTATCTGACTGAGTGCTAAATGTGGTAATAAGACAGAATGTGCATTTCCCTTAAGGAATATATATATATATATATATATATATATTTTTTTTTTTTTGCCACATTTTGCCCTTTTTGCTTCAGTCTTTCCCCACATACTCTTATTGCTTTCTGCCATAAAATTAAAGCTTAGGAAGTAATGAATTATTACAACAACAGAAAGAGCAACGACTGACAGTGAAGAGCGCATAAGATGCATAATGAATTCATCCTTGACACTTAATGTGGGTTAGCCTATTGAAGAATTATTACTACAATGTATTTGATTTGTTGTCTCCTTATTCAGCAGTGACATGGAAAAGGTGGTGTGTGTATGAGATGGTTATAACATCACAGGTTAGCATTTTAGAATTTTTTTTAAATTCTGTGCTCAAATACACATGCATGGACTCAGTCCTTCACTTAAAATTTAAGGCTTTTGAATACCTCACAAAGTTCCTACTAAGATTTACAAAGACAAATGCTTTGAGTGAAGTAGCGGATTCATTTTATTGCTTTACTACTGACTGCACTGAAACAAAGTTCATATGCATTTCTTTGTCAGTTCTGTTAAACTAGGACAAGAAGTTTCCTTAAAACCTCTTGATTCTTGCTGGTGAGCTTCTAATTGTACTGGCAGATTCACATAAACTATCTAATAATGCCTTATTTTCCTAATAGTCATGTATCTTCAGGATGTATTAAAAAGGTCATCATTTCCCAATATAATAATTTGCCCTTTTTCTGGCATTGTATTTGTTTCCTGTGTAAGATTTTGGATCACGTTTCTGTTTCCTGAAATTCTTACTTCTATGCAAGTTTCACAGTTTATTGCTTCATTCCAAAAGGTGTGTTAGACCGATCAGATACTCAGGTCTTTATGCAAGATTATATATTATTTATCAAAAGGTCATAGGAAGGGTGGCCATGGTGGTGCAGCAGTTACCGTTGCTGCCTCACAGCAAGAGGTTCTCCGGTTCGATCCTCGGTTGGGGTGCCTTCTGTGCAGAGTCTGCATGTCCTCCCTGTGGTCGCGTAGGTTTTCTCTGGGTGCTCCTGTTTCCTCTCACAACCCAAAGGCATGCTGTAGGGGGATTGGACACTCTAAACTGACCCTAGGTGTGAGTGGGTGCGTGTGTGTGCCTTCTGTGGAAGGTTGTGCACCGGACTGGCAACTCGACACTGTAAAACTCCACTGCCAATCATGAGCAGACAGGTGATCCGCTGTGGCGACCCCTAACCAGGAAAAGCCAGAAGAAGATCAAAAGGTCATAGGAAACGCAAGGTACCTGAGTCACAAGACTGATTATACTTTCATGCTATTTCCTCCTTCTAACTAACCTAATGCCCGCTACTTAACACACTGTATGGAATTATGAGCTTCAAAGGAAGAAAGTTTACTGCTGCTCATGCTAAGTCTGTTTTCAAAGTGCAAACAGTTGTTTTTTGTTTATCAAATGGCACACTGTATTGTAGAATCTGAAAGCAGTGTTGGTAGCATAATTGTGTTTGGTGTAGAAGGCTGTGGATTCTACTCCCACACCATGGAAATGAAGTGCTGATATTGTAGTACACAAATGATTGTTTGCATTATAAGGGGGGAAAGGAGTTCTAGAATGTTGAGCATGTCCTCCGTTGTATGAGATAGTAACTATGAACTTGTTGGTTTATTTCCTATTGCAATAGAACGTAACTTACCAATTTTTTAATGTAATATAGGCAATTAATTCTTCAAGGGCAGCAGGCACTGAATTTGTAGATAAAACATTGAGATATAAAGTTGTTTGCCAGTAGCAACCTCTTCATTAGTTACAGGTTTCTTTAATGTGGAATTATTCCGATGATTTTACTTCTGCAGAGGTTGTACGTATCAAGTGGTATTGGTGGATTGTAACTACAGAAGAAATCCTTTCTCCTACCTTCAGCTCGAACCACAATAGCACACACTCATCTAATATCTTCTCTTCTTTATGCCTCACCTATTTTTACTAACCTATCTAAAAATAATCTTAGCAAATTGGAAATGTCCTACAATAACATTGCAAGATTTGCAACAGGCAAACCATTTAGAACCCATCACTGCCTTAATTTAAAGCAGCTAGGATGGCTCGAACTTCAAAATCTAATTAAATTCCATCAACTAACTATAGCCCACAACATTCTTTACAAACCTTCCAAAATGCCTATTCTTTCCACACTAATCACTCCCTATAAAAATCTGGAATCCTTAAGGTCTTCTCAGAAACTTCTAGTACATACCACTAAAACAAATAACAAGGCTGGTGACTCCCTTTTTTCTAATATAGTTGGAAAAGCCTGGAATCTCCTCCCAAATGAACTCTCCGCACTTCCCTCACTATCCTGTTTCAAAAACAAATTGAAAGTGTTCCTCAAAACTCATTGGTTATGCCCATGCTCCAAACCTGACTAGTCTATATGTGTCTCTAAATACTTTTCTCTTCCTACCCAGTCTACTCACTTACAGCAACTCCTCCTTATTAAACTATTTTACTAACTATCTCTAGCATACCTTGATTGTATTAGCATTCCTTTGTTATGCCTGTATTCTGCACTGTAAATATTACTGTGATAACCTGTAATAGGTACTGTTAATAGGTTTTATTTGTCTCATGTTTCATTAGTTGTTATTGTGTTAATTTCATTGTCCTACCTAGGAGCTTATCTCCCCGGGCCTCTACTGAAAATGGACATGTATCCAGTTAGACTAGCCCGGTCAACAAATGTAAAATAAAATAAAATAAATTATGAGTGGCCTTTTATGGTTGAAACTGAAATGGATGGTTATTGATTCATACATTTTGTTTCATTGCTTATTAAAAGAACGTTTAAAACTACAAATTTAAAACCCATTCTAACAAGTGGTGCTGTATTATACAAGGAATATAATTTAATAGAGTCAGGAAGTTGAATCAAAGAAAAACACGTGTATTCAATGCCCTAAAAGTGTGTGCAAGTAGTCTGTTTTGAAAACAGCCCAAATGTAAACTTAATCCTACACTGGGGAGATGTATTTTCTATGAATGTGGGTTTTCATGCTATTTTAATGAATGTGAGTTTTGCCGTTTCAATAAGTATGAGTTTCAAGGGTAGAAAAGTTTACTGCTCATGCTAATCTGTATTCATTGCCAGACTGCATAGTTTGTTTAGCAAATGGCAATCTGTGTTTGTGTTATTTTATTTCAATATCTGTAAACATTGTGGAAGTAAATAAGAAAACAGTATGTACACTGATAGATTTGAACAGTGTGTATGGTAACTAGTGAGAAATAGCCAAGTAATGGAACACTAGAATGGCTGGGGAGGGGCTGCTGCTGGAGGGTAGGGGTTGCTGCAAGAAGGGTTGCTCTGTGGGGGTGATCTATTACCCTGCCTGGGGCCCTATTTGACCATGATCCAATTCTGGCATTTAAAGTAGGAAATAAGTACACAAAGGTAGTTGCAGTTTAACTACATTACAAGGTATCTTTTTCTTCTTATGCATTTAAATGATTTAAGGAAATTACTGAAGTGTTGGCCATGGTGGTGCAGTGGTTAGCATTGCCGCTTCACAGCAAGAGGTTCTCCGGTTTGATCCTCAGCTGGGGTGCCTTCTGTGCAGAGTCTGCATGTCCTCCTTGTGGTGGCGTGGGTTTCCTCAGAGTGCTCCGGTTTCCTCCCACATCCCATAGACATGCTGCAGGTGGATTGGACACTCTAAATTGGCCCTAGGTGCGAGTGTGTGCATGTGTGTGCCTTCTGTGAAGGGTTGGGTGCCGGGCTGGCAACTCAACACCGTAAAACTCCACTGCTAATCATTTGCGGACAAGGTGATCCGCTGTGGCGACCCCTAACGGAGAAGCCGAAAGAAGAAGAAGACTGAAGTGGCTTTCTTGGGGAGTGACCTACCTGTGGGCATGGCTCAAATAGGGTTGTTTTGTGATTATGTTGTGGGTAGGGGGTAAGGGGTGCCGGAGCACTACTTCGCCTAGGGCGCCATTTCAGCTAAGGCAGGCCCTGACACCCCCATCCAGCTAAGCAGTCAAACACTACACAATGACACAAACAAAGTACAGTTGTGTACACTTACATAAATGTAGATGTTAGAGTGTATTCACTGTTGCAGTCATTACATTTGGGTAATCCTGCTGGCAGGTTGCCCTCAGTCGGCCTGAATTCCAAAGTCTTAGGTCCTGCATCGGCTGTCATCACCCCTTCCCTGATGTCAGGTCATCAGGGGTAAAAAAGAAGCAGCCGACACCATTTTCTTTAGCTTTTCTTGCCCCATATGTCAGTTGCCCCCTAAAAGGGTAGCCAAAATTTATATGTATATATAAAATTACATGCAGCAATATCAACTTTACCTTCATCCACAAACAAATACACCACATAGGTTGTATAAATCAGAGACGGAAAGATAGGTTCCATCAGTAGAAAATGGGGGGATGGCGGGTGGGTAACCTGGACTGCAACAGTGAATACACTCGAACATCTACATTTATGGTAAGTGTACACAACTGTACTATGTTCTTCATGTTTCACTGTTGCAGTCATTACATTTGGGTAGATTCCCAAAGCTATGGTTGGGAGGCTGGAGCTAAACTGCATTAGGAGCAGCTATGAGACCCTGCAAAACTGCAGTGGCAAAGCCTGCCCTGGATTTAGAGTAGAGTGGCAGATGATAGTGCTTTGTAAAGGTGTGCACTGAACTCCAAGTAGCTGCCTCTAAAATGTCTTTAGTTGGTACTCCCCTGAGAAAGACTGCTGAAGTGGCTGCAGCTCTGGCGGAATGTGGCCTAATGCCCTTAGGCACTGGCTTGCCATGGTATAAGTAGCAGAAATGAATGCAGTGGCCTATCCACTTTGAAATAGTCTGCTTTGAGATAGCCTTTCCTTGTGATCCTACGGCATATGCCACTAGTAATTGTGGTGTCTTTCTGAAAACTTTGGTTCTGTCCAGGTAGAATCTAAGCTGTCTGTGTACGTCCAGAGAATGTAGAATTCTTTCCCCCTTGTTCTGTGGATTTGGATAAAATGTTGGCAGATGAATGGTTTGGTTAAGAGCCACACTGGACACCACTTTAGGCATAAATGTTGGGTTTGTCCTCAGGGAGACCCTGTCTGGATAAAAAATTAGGAAAGGTTCCACAGCCATGAGTGCCTGTAGCTCTGAAACTCGTCTTGCAGAAGTTATTGCTAGGAGCAGAGCTGTTTTCCAAGATAAAAACTTTATATCAGCAGTAGCAGCTGGCTCAAAAGGAGGCAGGGTGAGTTTTTCCAAGACATAGTTGAGGTCCCATGCAGGCATTGGTGATCTCCTTGAAGGCCTTAAATTTTTGGCTCCTCTGAGGTACTGTTTTAATAAGGGATGAGAAAAGATTGGTGGCTCTGTATTGTAATGAGCCGAAATGGCAGAGGCATGAATTTTAATAGATGAGAAAGATAGGCCTTTGTCCAGCATCTCAGTTAAGTATTGTAAAATATGAGGAATATTTGGCACAGCTGTATCTGTTACTTGTGCCTGGTTCCAAGCACAGAATCTCTTCCATTTTCCAGCATAATATTTTCTAGTACTAGGCCTTCTGGCTTCCAAAATGACATCCATCACAGCTTTGCTGAGAGGTGTGTTTTTTATGACTACATTATCCGCCATGTGGCCAGGTTTAAAGTCCTGAGTTGGCTGTGCAGGATCTGATTGTTTTGCTGGGACAGTAGTTGCGGTACTTGAGGTAAGGTCCAAGATGGGCATTAAGACAAGCTCCTTAATATTGGGTACCAGTGCTGGCGGGGCCAGTCTGGTGCAATCAGTATCATCTTTGGATTTTCCTGTCTGACCTTTAGGAGTACATTGGAGAGGAGAGGCAGAGGGGGAAAGGCATACACTGATAGTTTTTTCCAGCTGAAGGATAGGGCATCCACTTTCCATGCTTGTCTGTGATAAGTCCTTGTGCAGAAACTCTTTATTTGGTAGTTGTGAGGGGAGGCAAATAGATCTATGTCCGGGCATACCCATTTTCTTATCATGCTGAAGACTTGTGGATCCAGCTGCCACTCATGGGGATCCATGAGGTTTCTGCTTAGTTCGTCTACCAGAGTATTTTTTCTTCATGGCAGGAATTCTGCCTGCAGATGTACTTGGCAAGTCAATGCTGTGTCCCACAAAGTCATGGCTAGTCTGCAAAGGGGGTAAGAATGTGTACCCCCCTGCTTGTTTATATACCACATGACCGTGGTGTTGTCTGTCTTTATCAGTAGTTGTCCTGGATGAAGTAGGTCCTTGAAGGCTGTCAGGGCATTTTGAACAGCTAGCATCTCTCTCTGATTGATATGTAGATGCATTTGGTTTGAGGGCCATGTTCCCTGAATGCATCTTCCTGCCATGTGGGCCCCCCAGGCATAATCGGATGCATCCGTTGTTAGTGTCTGTCTGGCTGGGGGTAATGTGAATGGCTGTCCCTTGTTTTGGTGACAAGCCTTCGCCCACTATCAAAACTCCTGTTGCAGGCAGGGAATGAGAGTAATTCTAGTTTCCAGGCTGTGGCAATGTTGAGTCCAAACACTTTTTAGGTACTATTGAAGTTTCCTCATATGCAGTCTTGCATATGGAATGAGTAGGATGCAGGATGCCATGAAGCCCAAAGCCTGCAGAAATTTTCTTGCAAATAACTGGGCCTTTGTAGCTAACATTTTGAAATAGGTAGTCAGTTGCCTTTGTTTGTCTGGCGTGAGATAAGCCATCTGGGCAGTTGTATTTAAGCTTGCACCCAGGAATATTATCTCTTGAGAGGGTACTAGTTTTGATTTATTTTCGTCGACTGTGTACCCTAGGCATGTTAGAAGTTTTTTCACAAACGCCAGATGTTGCAGAAGGATGTCCTTGTTCTCTGCTTGAATGAGACAGTCGTCCAAGTAAGGATATATTTGTATTCCTCTTAGTCTGCAGTAAGCAATTACTGGCGCCAGGCACTTTGTAAAGACCCTGTGCGCAGTAGATAAGACAAAGGGCAGTGCAGAGTATTGGTAATGCATGGAGCCAGCCTTGAGTTGGAGGTATCTTCTGCATATTTGTCTGATTGGGACATGCAGGTATGCCTCTTTTAAGTCTAAAGTTACAAGTCAAGCGTTCTTGCCCAGCATGGGCAGAAGCTGCTGCAAAGTCAACATTTTGAATTTTGGTATATCTAGGAATGTGTTCAGAATTGATAGGTCTGTTGTTTTGCGTTAATAGGAATATCTATGCATGCTGTTATAACTAATCCTGGATTGTGTTGACTATTATTAACCCACATATGTTCTAAAACTGTAACACCATAGGCCTCCAGGCCTTATCCTTTCTGGGTACCAAGAACAGTCTTGAGTAAAATCCTTGTCCCCACTCTTGCTCTGCCACTTGTTGAATGGCCCTCATGTCCATGAGAGATGAGACTTGTTTTTGTGCCTCTGCCCATTGATTTTTTGGCAGATCTGGCCAGCCGTTTGCCTTTGGCAGGGTATGGAAATGGAACTTGTAGCCTTGCGACACAATATTTAGAACCCACATGTCCTGGGTTATAATGCGCCAATTTTGAGAAAAAAGTGCTAATTTTTCCCCTAAGGGTGCAGCCAGGAAATAACTGCTTGGTGCAGGCAGGGGGAAGTCATTGGGACTGTTTCCTGTAAGGTTGTGATTTGTCTTCTCCACTTTTGGAGGTAGAAGCACCCCATTGCTTTGACCTGTATGAACCTTGTGCCTGGGATCTGCCTCTAGGGCATCTGGGTCTGCCCCTTTGAGGTCTGTCTGACACAGGAAAGGGCCAATTCTTTGTTGGCCAGTGTCTACTAAACCTAGGTGCTGTACTTGTAAAAAATCTTTGACCGTTTGCATAGATTTAGCCATGTCCTCCATTTTCTTTAACACCTCTTCTGCCTTAACACCAAAGTATCATGCTGTAAAGTTGCATCTAATAATTTAACTTTAACACGATCAGGCAGGTTTTGTTCCTTTAACCAAACATGCCTTCTAATTACAGAACCTGCAACTGCGGCCCTGCAGGAGGCCTCTAAAGAATCAAAACCACATTGTAAATTAAGCTTTCCAACTTGTTCAGCTGCATGCAATATATCCTGCATTTCCTTGTTTTCTGCACATTCAGAGTTTAACAACATTTTATGTTTAAGCAATGCCATGAGTTGTTGCTGATATTTGAGCATATGAAACTGACAGTTTATGGCCCTTATAGCCAAGGTAGCAGATGTGTAAACCTTTTTTCCCCATCTATCCAGTGCCCTAGAATCCCTGTCAGAAGGGGTAGAGTTTTTTGCAGCAGAAGCCTTAACTCCCTTGGGACCCTGAGAAATAGTTTCTGGGTCTGCAGCAGGGTTTTTAAAAAGGAATTTATGTGAGTCGGGAACCCTGTAATATCTGTCAGGCTTAACAGGAGCTGGAGGCAGGGGGTCAGGGGTAAGGCTAGACTCCGAAAACACATCATCTACAATGTCTAACACAGGAGGGATGGCTAGTGGCTTGTGCTGACAAGAAATCCCTGAGCCTCTTTTTTAGATTCTGAAAAATCTTGACTCTCCCAGTGGAAATGCTCCCTCATGGTATGTAAGGATTCCCCAAAAGAACAGTCCTCAGGAGGAGAAGCTGAAGGTATGGAGTCTTCAGCATCAGAATCCTCACAGGTGGGAAAATAATATTCCTGATCAGAAGAGGAATCAGAAGAAATGGAAACCTGATCTGAAGATTCAGTCTCTTGCCTAGGCCACTTATCAGGAGGGGGATGGGAACCCCTGATCAAGGTAATCAAGTCCTCGGCCATTTTGAGCATCTGTTTTTTTGGCATGGAGGCCTGTCCACGTGGCTCTTGAGTTTGCTTCTTTGCCTTTGAAGGTGCTTTAGTCTTTGCCTTTGAAGTCTGTTTAATGAATAGATATTTGGGTCTGAATACACCCTCAGAAGCCGGTGCCTGTTCAGTGGCTCCAGACCCATCTGAAGGATTAGCGTCCAAGGCTCCAATCCCTTGAGTTTCCAGCAGCATGACCGACTCCATGTGGGAGTCGATAGCGGCCTGCGACTCTAAAGTAGCGGTGGTCAGGGGCTGCGAAAGCACCTCGTTGAGAACTGGCGAACCAGCGACTGGCTTAGGAGAAGCTTCGTCATCGGTTCTGGGCCTCGACGGTCTTTCTTTTTCTTTGCGTTTTTTTGTGAACTCCGGTAGCTGGATGGCTTTCCGACGACATTTCTGGATAATTAAACCTGCGTCCAAAGTAGTTTAAAGCGAAATCATACAGACGCTTAATAGTGCGTTGGTTAAATCTAGCACAAAACCGACAACCTAGAAAGTTATGATCAGGGCCTAGGCAAGGAATACAGTAAGAATAAAAGTCCTTATGAGGTATTTACTTCTCACAAGAAATACAATTATTAACTTTTCTGACATCGGTTCTGGAGCAAGAAAAAAGTTTCCCCAGCAGGGTACTTAGCTTTATAGAAGACTTTGGATCTGAAATTTGAACTCGAAAATCTCATTAGTCGTCCGACCGGCACTTGTGAACTGCTTCTGCTTCGGGCACCATGCGGCAAGAAAGACTAAAGAAAATAGAGTTGGCTGCTTCTTTTATACCCCTGATGACCTGATGTCAGGGAAGGGGTGACGACAGCTGACGCAGGACCCAAGACTTTGAAATTCAGGCCGACTGAGGGCAACCCAAATGTAATGACTGCAACAGTAAAACACAAAGAACATCAGATTCTAAACATAAATAATACATAGATTGCAAGGAATGTGCAATATTATACTAAATATAACCTCTTATTCATGACAGAATCACACAGTGCAATAGGAACTTGTGCAATAAGAAATCATTCAGCTGCAGAAAATTACAGACATGATAAACTGTGGTAATATGTAGTAGAATAACCGGTCTAATGTAAAATGTCCTTTGTATGTGTTATTGTGTGTATGCATATGTCTTCTCAATTCCAGCCTGAAGCACGCAGTTTTGTTTAGACTGCACTTGTCTAGGCTAAATGACAAAGTTTACTTTGACTTTGAATTACAAGTTTTAATTTGCAATCTTGTACTGTAAAGCTTTATGTCAGCACACTACTGGACATTCACTGTCAATAGTCTTTGTTACAGAACCCTTTGCTAAAATCCGAAGTAACCTTTTTGTTCAGATCACATATGTCTAGTCCCCAGTTCCATTTACAGACCATAATAAAGTTGCAGATGACATGCTAGCTACAACACTGCACCACAGGAAAGCTAATAAATTTAGAATGCATTTCAGATTAACTTGACAGACCATAATCACCAGAAATCAGTTGCCTTTCTCCCAAACATATGTAAAATACATACTCTGCAGTCTGGAATCTCTTTGAAAGTATATGTCAATTCACTAACCTACATTAACAGTAACTTTCCTGCAATTTAGTATAGACAGTTAACACTATTAGGTGCTAATGAGCTAAATCTGTAGTCATGGGTTTGATGCCCTTAGTTGTAGTTTATCTGATACATGACTGAGAAAGCCACTTAACTAAACAGTGCTCCTGGATCACCTTCAAACAAATGAAACATGTGCTACTTGGGTTTTTCCAGTTAACAAATAAACAAAATAAAAATTAAATAAAACTTCTTTACACCTTACAAAAAAAAAAAAAAACATCTAGCAAATGAATGTGTTGACTACAGAAAATATGTGCAGTAATGTTAAATTATTTATCTATTTGTCCTTTGTTAACCGGGTTAGTCCACTGGGCTGGGGATCCATTTTCAGTGGAGACCTGAGGAGAAAAGTTCCACAAACACATGATAAAGATGATGCCAAAAAATAATACACATATATCATAACAAAACCACGTTACATTGCAAGTTCAAAAACACAAAAATGGGCAAGATAAAATAACGTGCGAGTAACATTAATGCCTTGAAGATGATCATTAAAAGTACTGACAAATCTCCACAAACACAAGATAAAAAAGATGCCAAAAAATAATACTCTTATATCATAACCATGCCAAGTTACATTGCAAGTTTAAAAACACTAAAAGTGCAAAATAGAGAGACATGTGAGTAACAATATTAATTCCTTGTAGAAATCATTAGAAGTATGCATTTTGTGCATGTACAATAACAAAATGATAGAGATCATGTTGATGGAACAAAATAGAAGAATCGTAAGTGGAGGATAGAGAAGAGTGAAGAATTAATTGAAGGGACAGAGAATAGCAAAGAGTGGCAGTTGTGTCGGTTATAGTGGGTGGAGTGGAAGGAGAGGTGGCAACGTTAGAGTGGAGAGAAGGAAATGAGGAGGAAAGAGTTGGGGTGGCCAGAGAAATAAGAAGTAAACTAGGGGGGCAAAGTTGGGAGGAAAGTTTTGCTTTTAAGAGTGCTCAGTGGTGTAGCTAGGGATCCACAGGACTGTAAGTATATATAATGTATGAAGTAAAGAGTCCTGTTGTGGTAGTGGGAGATTAGGTGGGGTAGTGGCAGTTGCAGGAGGAAGAGTTGGCTACGTATTTTTTCACTTCTTTTTTGAAGAGGAGTGAAGACTGGATATGTCATATGTTAGATGGGAATTTGTTTCAGGTTTGAGACATGGAACACTTATGAAGTAACCTGCCTATAGTTTTGTTGGACTTGTAGGTGTTCTGTAGTGCTTGGTCATTGCTATGGATAGATCGTGCAGGTTTGTAGAGGGATAGGAGGGTGGACTGGGAGGGACAGTTTTCAGGTTTGTCAAAAAGAAAATTAAATAATCTTACACAAGGGTGAGATGTTCATCCTTCACCCTACCGGAGAACAAACATTCTCTAACAGGGTGTTAATGTACACGATAAAAAAAAAAAAAAAAAAAAAAAACGACACAGCCATCACATCATGTCAGCATATTAAGCCAGTTACTTTGCCACAAATATTCACTTGATCAGGATGAATGCTGGACCAGGCAGACTCCCAGAGATATGATATGGCCTTCTTTCGAGACTACCGTCTTGGTCAATGTTTAAATTTAACATTCACAATTATGATGATTTCTTTGCTCTAGTTTCCAGAGTGTGTACAACAGCCTATTAACTGGACCATTCCCCCTCCAAGCTGGTTACATCATTTCTGCAGATATGGGGTCATATTCCTTACCAGAGCACTGTATCTTAGATTCATTTGGGGAGGAGTTTTTTTTTTTTCTTTTAATTACACTCTAAAAAGCCTTAGTTCATTCACTGATAAAGCTTTTCAGAATATCAAGTAAATGTGAAACTTGAAACTGGAATTGTATTTGATTTATTACACAATCTATTATCTTTTCCTGTATGGTTTCTGTTACATAATACAGATATTGCCCTCATAAGGTATTTAGTGATCTCCTTCTGGTAAGAACTCAATACCCCTGTGCTATCTTGGTCATCTCAGATCTCATTTAGGCATTTGCATGGCAGATTACAGGATCCTGCTTGATCATTTGAGAACTGCTGTGGCATTAAATGTCATCTTGCACTAGTCTGTATCCTAACTTTTTGGACATTCTCAGGAGTCAATGTCTGGACTTACTCCCCTTCCTACCCTTTGACTTGTAGCATGACTCAGGGTTCGATCTTCCGCCCACTGCTGCTTGATGTATACACATTTTCTCTCAGGATATATTATCAAAGAGAGAGGCTTACATTACAGCATTACTGTTAGACTGACAACAAGCAACAAGACCACTCCTTCACCCAAGAATCTATGTCAAGCTTAACAAAGTACCTATACTGGATGATCTGAAATCCGTTTAAGCTCAACCCACCAAGATGGTTGGCATGGTTATTCATATCACTGTGACGCCCATGCCTTGGCCCAGCAATCAAGGAGCCTCAATCTTCACCACTAACACCAGAGAGGGCATGTCATATATGAGGAAAGGATAACAAATACACACAGTAAAGTGCGATTTCCCTTAAGAGCACACAGAGATCACAGTCATTCCCTTGCTTTCCAAGTCCCCAATAAGACTTCCCACTGGCACAGCTATAGGGTCCAGATCTCAGCTTAGTGGGCAAGCTAAAACCTCTAGCACCCTCTCTGTCCAACTAGTGCTTCATGTCCCTGCCCAAGTAGCTCACACACACACACACACACACACACACACACACACACACACACTTTGAGATAAGAGTTTATACAACCACACAGACACTCTTGGGGATGGCTGGCACAGTTTCTCCAGCTGTGCCCCTTTCTCCCAGACTATACGGTAGTTCCAGCTGCCACCACCCACTAATATTTATCAGCTATTCAAAGGCCCTTAAAAGGGTGTCCAATTATTACTGTGCAATATTATTATCCAATTGGTAGTTGTGACTAAACAGTCAAGGCTTATTAGAGTGACTTGGTACAGGATCCATATAAGCATGCAATGTACTCTTAGAGCTCAACTTATCTCTACATAAAACAGCCACAGTTAAAAGGGTTTAAAAATATTTAATAATAAATAATTAAAAACACAAGACAATACTTTCTACTACACAGTGCTAGTCAAGAGTTCGGAGATCACAGAGAAACACTTAAAATAACACAGTAGGAAAGTTCTGACATCACAGACAAACACTTAGTCTAAACGTTTTAGTTCCTAGCTATTTCTAAAAGAAAACACAAGTCTAAGATAACTTACATATGAGCAAGACAGTGCTGTGCGTTGGATGTTCAAGACAAAAATGCTTAATGCCTTCTGATTCTCTGTTTAAATTGCTATTTTCAGTCCTGATTCCCACTACATCATTTCACACTTTCCCGGTGTTCCCAGGCTAACAGACACTACTTAATTGTTATCTTGCATCTGCAGGAAACTATAACAATAAAAGACATTTCACATGTAAACTCTAGTAATTATTCCTTAAGTTAAAACAATAAGCAGGATGCTTCACCCAAGACTGATCAACTCCAAATTCTAACATCAAAGGGATATACATGAAATAATTTTAATTTCAAAGGACAGACAAGACATGCTTGACTTGCCT
>NC_056735.1:1036122502-1036137502 GCF_019279795.1 Protopterus annectens
TCCATCCATCCGTTTGCTGGATGCCCTCATTTCCTCTCGTCTTCCTTCTGTCTGTCCCAAACCTTCTTTACCAGATTGTCTTCTGCTTTTGTACATTTGCCTGAACCACCGCAGTCTGTTCTCTTTGACCTTTGCAATTGGAGCTAATCTGGTTTCTGCTCTAATATCCTCATTTCTTCCTCTGTATCACCCATTTCAGGCATTTCATCACCTCTAGCTACAAGTACAATGGCCTCTACTGCCAGGTTTCTGTACCACACATCAGTACTGGTTACACCACTGTTTTATACACTGTACTTTTCAGCTTCATTGGCATTCTTCTGTCATACACTACTCCTGAGACTCTGTGCCAGTCGGCTGCAGCACCTCTATTCTAGCTTTGATCTCCTCATTCGTTCAGGCTTTCCTCCTCAACCACGCCTCCCAGACACTTGAAGCTGTGAACCTGTTCCACTACTTTTCCCTTGTATCTCAATTCTCAGCTCCCTCTGATTTCCATGATTTGCTGTCATCACAACAATCTTATCTGTACTCAGTTTCATTCCATGCACCTTCAGTTCACCATTCCATTGCCCTAAACGTTGAAGTTATTTCTTATAGTTTGTCTGTAATGCTGCACTGTGTACATCAACACTGTTGATCTGTCCCCTCCAACCTGTTTGCTGATGCAGTCCATCACCAGAATGAACAGCAGTGGACCAATGGGAACCGTCTGCAAAACCAAACACTGTTCATACTTTAAGCACTGCGTCCTTGTACAAAAGCCTGCACTAATTCTACCGGTGTCTCTCGGACTGCCCAAATCAGCTTTCTTGGGACCATGTCACATGCTTTCTCCATGTCTAAGAATGCCCATATGGACAACTTCCTCATCTCTAGCATCTTCTTAACTATCTGCCCAACTGCAAACATTGGACTGATTGTGCTGCATACTATTCTGATTCCAAACTGTTGGTATCCCATCGTAAATGAATATAAGCTGTAGCATAAAATATCAATCATCTTCTCCAGAACTTTCATGTGGTGTGACAGAGTTCAATGCCTCTGTACTGTCCCCAGTTGTGGATGTCCCCTTTGTTCTTGTACACTGACACTAGTATGCTTAATCTCCAGTCATCTGGGTTATGACTTTCTCTCCACAGTGCTATGAGTACCCTCCGGAGCAATTTCTCCCCCATATCTACCATCAAGTGAATGGTTAATACAGTGCTGGTATAGCGCTTGCTGTATGATGCATTTACATACTCAAACCTGCATACGTACTCATCTTATCAGAGCTTAAAACTTCCTAACATAGAATTCCAATACTTGTATAAACACCATTGCTGTCCCCTACAAAAATTATGTGGTGCAATCTCAGCAAAAAAATATTGCCCCTTTATTATTTCATCCACTAACTTTCTTTCACATCAGTATGTTGTGCTGCATTATTATTCCTTTGGTGACTCGGGTACCACCCTGTCCTCCACATCCCTATATCACTTAACACAAATCTTTTGAGAGACAAAAGGCAAAGCAACAGGTATAACAATAAATCATTCCCAGTAAATTTTACTTTGGTTGGAGCTACCTACAAACTGATTTTACAATTACGAAAACACAGCATTCTTTGGAGCCTGCTTAGGGTATAAAAATACCTATGCAAACACTTCTGAGCCACATTTTTGAAGGTCAAGTGAAACAAAACTGTGAGTGTCTGTACATTGTGAATATGTAGCACAGTCACTGTGACTTTAACACTCTTGTATGCAATTGTCGTTTTAAAACTAATCATATCCCATAATGCATATAATTTCTAAGGTAGAGTTGTGCTTCATATGGCAAAAGTATTAACATTGCCTTTGTTGAGCTGCTATGCTGCTCAGAATACAACTTGTCTATCTGACTAAAATAACAATGTACCCTGATATTTCTAAGACAGTTACCAATGAACACCACTGAGTAACCATTCATGTGCACACTGACAGCCTTAAACTGTCATCTCTCAAAATTTATTTTGTTAAATATATCAAGGTAGACAAATGTAATCTTAATAAGATACAGCAGTACAACATGCAGAAAACACAGGGTAGGCCACTTCAAAAGGGAGGAATTTTCAAAGCACAAAATAATACATTTGAGATATCAGGGTGAAAAATTTAAGTTACAAGTACACCTCAGAGGTGTGCAATTGACTGCACTTACCATCAAAGACAAACTATAAGACTTGGAATCAATCTGTTTAAAGAGGCTATTAAGTTCTATGCAAATCATACATTTAGAAAAAGACACCTTTGAAATGCTATGTATTAGAGAGGTTTTCCCAAAATTGAAAGGGTCTCTGTAACATACACTTATTGTGCAAGTAAGATCAGGCAGCAGCTCACTTCCTTGGGACTGACTTGCTGAAACATCACAAGGTAAATCTTGTGATAAAGATCAGACTTCCAATGGCAACAGCCAAAAGCCTTTCATCTCTCAGCAATGTTATGTAAGCCTCATCCCTTGCCTAGAAATAAACCTAATTCCTAATCATTGCACTGTGGGGAAAGAGAGAAAGTACACCTTTATATTATACACATATATACATCACTCTTCTAGGATATCCTGTAACTCAGTCTATCAAAACATATCTTGTTGTATATCTATACGTGTGTGTGTGTGTGTGTGTGTGTGTGTGTGTGTGTGTGTGTGTGTGTGTGTGTGTGTGTGTGTGTGTACTGTAGATATAAAATGTTTACACGTCTCTGTTAAAATGCCAGGTTTTTGTGATATAAAAAATGATACCACAATAAATCATTTCAAAACTTTTCTCACCTTTAATGTGACCTATAACCTGTACAATTCAATTGAAAAACAAACAAATCTGCTAGGGGGGAAAAACTATAAAAATAAAAAATGTACAATAAGCTGGTACACACCTTTAAACTAAAACTTTGTTGAAGGACCTTTTGATTTAATTACAGCATTCAGTCTTCTTGCGTACACATCTGCCATTAATTAGAGAGACTCTGATTAATCCCAAATAAAGTTCAAGTGTCCTAGTAGGATTTTCCTGACATTTACTCAGTTACCTGCTATAGCAAAAGCCATGGTTTGCAGACATCTTACAAAGCATCAAAGGGATCTCATTGTTTAACAGTATCAGTCAGGAGAAGGGTACAAAAAATTTCCACAGCATTGGATATACCATGGAACACAATGAAGACGGTCATTAAAAAGTGAAGAAAATATGGGACAACAGTGACACTGCAAAGAAATGGACGTCTCACCAAAATTGATGAAAAGACAAGACAGAAACTTGCCAGGGAGGCTGCCAAGAGACCTACAGCAACCCTGAAGGAGCTGCAGGAATTTCTACCAAGTACTGGTTGTGCACTACATGTGACAATGGTCTCCCGTATTCTTCATATGTCTGGGCTATGGGGTAGGATTGCAAGACTGAAGCCTTTTCTTACACAGAAAAACATCCAGGCCCAGCTAAAATTTGCAAAACAATACATCAACTCTCCCAAAAGCATGTGGGAAAATATGTTATGGTCTGGTGAGACCAAGGTTGAACTTTTTGGCCACAATTCCAAAAGGTACATTTGACGCAAAAACAACACTTTGCATCACCAAAAAAACACCGTCCCCATGGTGAAGCATGGTGGTGGCAGTATCATGCTTTGGAGTTGCTTTTCTTCAGCTGGAACTGGGGCTTTAGTCAAGATGGAGGGAATTATGAACAGGTCCATATACCAGTCACTTCTGGCTCAAAACCTTCAGGCGGCTGCTAGAAAGCTGAAGATGAAGAGGAATTTCACTTTTCCAACATGACAATGACCCCAAGCATACATCCAAATCAACAAAAAAATGGCTTCACCAAAAGAAAATTAAAGTTTTGGAATGGCCTGGCAAGAGCCCAGACCTAAATCCAATAGAAAATCTGTGTGATGGCCTGAAGAGGGCTGTGCACAAGAGATGCCCTCGCAATCTGACAGATTTGGAGCACTCTAGCAAGGAAGAGTGAGCAAATACTGCCAAGTCAAGATGTGCCATGCTGATAGACTCCTGCCCAATAAGACTGAATGCTGTAATTAAATCAAAAGGTACTTCAACTACGTATTAGTTTAAGGGTGTGCACATTTATGCAACCAGCTTAGTGTACTTTTTTATTTTTTATGTTTTTCACTAACAGATTTGTTTGTTTTCCAATTGAATTGTACAGGTTATAAGTCACATTAAAGGTGGGAAAAGTTTTGACATGATTTATCGTGGTCTAATTTTTTATATTACAAAACCCTGGTATTTTAACAGGGGTGTGTAAACTTTTTATAACCACTGCATATATACATAATATGACCACAGACAAATATTGTGAAACATGTATGATAAATACAATGAAACACATTTAATAAACTTAAAAATCTACCAAATTAATGCATATTTGTATATTAAATAAAAACAAGTGTTAAAAACACTTAGAAATAATTAAATTTTTATCTTGAAACTCTGTGTTTTACGATACAATTTATAGATACCAATTTATTAAGTCCCATTAACTTTGTGGTACTTAAACATATATAAATTAATTTATATATAAACATATATGGCATTTAGTGAATGGGCAACTTCAAGATCGCACACTGATTGGGGAACGAATGTTCTCCAGAAGGGTGTTAATCTATAGGTAATGCTCACTGAAAAACAAGTTCACACATCACAGCAGCCTATCAAGCTGCCATGGAGCTCAGACTGAAAGTTAACCAACACCCGCCATTATTTTACACTCCCTAAGCAGTACGTTAGGGTTACCACCTGTCCCACTTTGCGAGGGACAGCCCCTATTTAGGCAGTTGTGTCCTGCAGAAATAATCAAGACATAGCAAATGTCCTGAGATTACAGGACAAAATTATATTCTAAGTTTCTTTAATAGTTGCATAAAACAGTTATTTTATATATGAAACTTCTATATGTTATGTGAAATAGCATAAGCAATTCAAATGTTACTAGAATAAGCTTTTATTTGTAAAGTTCTGTACTATGCACGGCTGTAGGTATGTTTTGTCCTGGAAAATCTAACATTTCTACAGAACATGTCCCACTTTGGGCATTTGAAAAGGTGGCAACCCTACAGTGCGTTTGCTGTTTAGTGAGTGCAAAATACAAAATAAACATTTAAAATAAAGTGTGTATGTGTTTGTCTGCGTGTGAATGTATGCATGGCATTTATGAGCGTGAGAGATCGATCGAGCTATTTTACACTCACTAAGCAGTGCTTTTGCAGTTTAGCAAGTGTAAAACATAAATGAAATAGAAAAAAGTGTGTGTGTTTAACTTTCTGTCTGCATGTTTGTGTGCATGAAAGTGGAAGTGCGTGCCTGTATGTATGAGACGGAGTCTGGAGAGTGAAAGTGATTGAGCCGTGTCAACAGCAGGTTTGCATACCTCTCAACCTCTTTGTTCACAACATCTGGATAAAGCTTAAAATAAAGGGTGAACAAAGGCTCAAATTAGGAACAGATTTTAAAGAGTGCTGTTATAAAATCACAAAGTTACTTGAATAATAATATTTGTGCTAGCATGCGTCTTCTGAAGTGCCAATGAGAGTGAGAGAGTGAGTTACATCAAAAATATAAAATAAAATATATACAATAATTAAAAAAAATAATAAGTAAAACAACATTTTTACACACAGACCATTCTCTAAGTGCAATAATGCCCTCCAGGTTGTGTGTTACTCTGAAAATAATGCCCTTCCAGGGGTGTAGAGGCCTTCTGTCTTTGGAGTTGTGCCTCAGAACACTGCTGGGTGGGTGTTATTTCCACAATTACACACACACACTGTTGGGCATTATTGCTTGCTTATTTGCCATACTAGTTTCACTGTGTTCCAAAAAGGATTCCCAATCACCCCCTCTGACATTCTTATGAACCTTCTGTAAGGGCGCATACATGTTTTTATTTAATTCACAAATATGAATGTATAGGTTGTACATTAATTTGGTAGATTTTTAACTTTATTAAATATGTGTTTTCTTAGTTCCAGTGGGGTAGCTTACTGGACTTGAACTGGGTACCAGTAGATGGGGTAACACTTGTGACCATACTGATCCCCTTCCTGCTGATGCATTACTCAGGTATCACAACTGAGCAGCACATAAGCACTTTATTAAAAGAATGTAGGACATAACTGCTGGCAATGAAGTTCCCTGTGGTACAGGCAGCACTGCATCAATGACCACAACTTGTCTTCATCCTCCCTAGTTACACTGTTGTGCTATCCCCAGTGAGAGCTACCAAAGCAGTACATCTCCTCCTTACCGTAATACAGTAATTTCCTAGCTATGCCTTCATGTGTGATGACTGAAAGCTTTTAAGAATCACATTTAAGCATGAAAGCAGAGCATAGTGCAACAAAGCAAATCTATTTTGTGTTGAGTTTATCAATTTGTTCCTCCTTTCTGCCATCTGTAATGTTGTCATGCTGCTCAGTGCTGCCCCATCTGGAATAAGAGCAGACATTATGCACCACTGTATGTGCACCTCTACGCCATTCAAAGAAGCTGAGCTTTATGTATGAGGCTGTCCATTACTGTGATCAATGTCTACAAATCAACAGCAATGAATATTGACATTCCAAATACAGTGCACAAAATGCAGTTATGGAACTGCACATTATGTTTATAAACAAAGCAACTACACTGGTGGAATTTCTGACAAACACTGAATGAGGACAAAGGCTTGCCAGTACAGCTCTACATAAGGGTGTGTCCCACACAGTTGGAAGTCTCCAGAAAGTAGTACCATGCAGAATGAAGGTATGTCTGCTAAGTCTCAGAGGCGTGCAAGTCTAACATCAATTATGAGTAAAATAAAGGAGGAACTAGCACTCTAGCTTGTAGAAGAAACTTCCGGATGCAATGAAATACTGACATGCATCAAAAAGGGACAGCAACACAAAAGAATCAAGGTGTTTAACTTTGCTCTTTTGTAGGTACAGTGACTCAGTAATTAAGGTTTTGACTGATAACTTTAGGGTATGTAGGTTCATTTCTGACCACTAATTGCCAAATATGTGAAAGTGGTGTGTTCTCTCTCCATGCTCCCATAAAGGTTACTCTTTTTACTTCCTTCTGGATGAATGGTCACTCTAATGTAGCCATATGCATTGGCATCTATCACACTGTTAGCCCAGCTATCTAGAATTTTGTAAATTATATGTCATTTGTGAATACCAGCATGATGCAATTGCTTGCGTTACCAAATATATTAGAACTGTATGTTATGTGTGTATCAAACTGCTGTTGCAAAAGTATGTATTGAACAGGGTTTGTACAGTACTGAGCTTCAAAGATGTATCCACAGTTTACCCTACTGGAACACAAATTAACTTGCAAAACTTAAGACTAGTTGAGGTTAAGTTACCTTATAGCTGGGCCATAAACAAAAGATGTTATCTCTCAGTTTCAGTGCAGTAGCAGACAATGTCTAGAACTAAAAGTTTTTTATACTGTCTTTACATGTGGAGTATGTAAATTATTTTACAACTTCCACCATTTGATAAAAAGACATAAGAAGGTTCTTGTTTGTGTGTTTTCATAGAGAGATGCTAAATGTTGGTAATTTCTGACACTGGGGGTTTAGTTTGGGAACTAAAGTCAGATGACAAAAAGTGTGTCATACAAGCTAACCCAGCAGTAATACTTGATATTAATTTAAGAACTGAGAGAGAGAAACAGTGCATTTTGTATTTTAGCTTAGACCTAACAAGAACACCCACTCATCACCTCTGCACTTGCCTTGCTGTAAGTAAATGCTTAGGGCATAGTACCTCTTTTAGATTGAGATAGGAATATAGCAATGTATAGCCTAAATATTTTCTTTCTTTATTTGAGTACAATGAAAGAAAAGGTGAGACTCCGCTGGATGTTCCACTGCTTTATTAAAATACACAAAAAGTTGTATCCAAAACTGGTAAGAAACTCCAACAAAATAAATATCCACTGACAAGCTTTGGGTTAAAACCCTTCATCAGATCACATACTAAAAACACTTCCTGATATTTAAAATACATGTCAACCAATGAGAGTTAGTAAAAAGCCCGCCTTTTCTGCAAGGCTGGTTTTAAAGGTACACAGTCATTTAAGCCTGGAGTTCTGTGGGCCAATTCCAAAATCCATTTGGACTCCATAGATTCAGTTAATAGTTTAACATCACCCCCCCCCCTATTGTTCATGACAACATTAACCACTGCTTTGAATTTAAAATTATGTGTGGGGTGGGTCTCAATATGCTTATATAAAGCATTATGTGCATCTTTATTCCTAATTGAAGACATATGTTGCAATATTCTTACCTTAAACATATTGTTGGTCTTGCCAACATAAAAACATATGCATTCAGTGCACTCCGCTATGTAAACTAAATTACTTGTCCTACAGGTAGCTTTTGCTTTGAAATTAAAGACATGTCCACTGACTGGATGTGTAAAGGTGTGATCTTTATTTATAAATTGGCATGCTTTACAATAGGGGATTTTGAGGGGAGATAACAAGTTAAGAAATATAGTGGGGGCTTATCCACAATTTGGTTATAGGAGAAACAAGAATCTAAAACATATCCTTTGTAAAGAGAAAACAGTAACCCAAACTTGTATCCTAAAAGAAAAAAATGGCAGTATCCCATGTGGATATTGTAAAGCATGCCAATTTATAAATAAAGATCACACCTTTACACATCCAGTCAGTGGACATGTCTTTAATTTCAAAGCAAAAGCTACCTGTAGGACAAGTAATTTAGTTTACATAGCGGAGTGCACTGAATGCATATGTTTTTATGTTGGCAAGACCAACAATATGTTTAAGGTAAGAATATTGCAACATATGTCTTCAATTAGGAAAAAAGATGCACATAATGCTTTATATAAGCATATTGAGACCCACCCCACACATAATTTTAAATTCAAAGCAGTGGTTAATGTTGTCATGAACAATAGGGGGGGTGATGTTAAACTATTAACTGAATCTATGGAGTCCAAATGGATTTTGGAATTGATGGCCCACAGAACTCCGGGCTTAAATGACTGTGTACCTTTAAAACCAGCCTTGCAGAAAAGGCGGCTTTTACTAACTCTCATTGGTTGACATGTATTTTAAATATCAGGAAGTGTTTTTAGTATGTGATCTGATGAAGGGTTTTAACCCGAAAGCGCTCGTCAGTGGATATTTATTTTGTTGGAGTTTCTTACCAGTTTTGGATACAACTTTTTGTGTATTTTAATAAAGCAGTGGAACATCCAGCGGAGTCTCACCTTTTCTTTCATTGTACTTATTTTTCGGCTGTTTGGTGAGTCTGAGGCATAGCAAAGAACATTATTTGGACTTTCTTTATTTGAGATTGTCCTGAAATGTTGTTTTAAACATTTCCTGCGATTTTGAACTCTGAAGTTATTGTGATGATTGAGTATTTTCTTGTTCTTGAACTAAACAAGGATATACATTTTGAGCCTCCAAAGCAGGGTCAGTCCACCCAGGCATTCTACTTGTATGTTTTGTGCGAGTGAAGCTATTATATTAGCAGTATTTCTTAGTAGGTCTCAGCATGCTAATAAAACTGACTGTTGTAGCCTTGTGCCCCCCCCGCTAGTACAGTAATCCTAACTGTCCAATAGACAGTATACATTTAATATACATCCCTGTGACTAAATTAAACATCAAGCAGCCCTTTCAGTGCTTTCTGCCTTAGTCTGTATCACTTGGAGGCCCACCTGTTTATTTGCATCTCTATACATTCCCCTTCATTGCTAATGTATCTCCCTACTCTAATCTGTGCACAAACTGGTTACTAATCAGCAAGTCAATGTGAAGACACACTCCCAACCTTAATAAACTTTGCTGTCTCTTTTCTCCTTCACTTTACAGGTAGTTTGAATTATTACTTACCCCCTCTGAGGCCTTCACTGATTTCCACTGATTGCCTCTCTGGTTTCTTTGCATTCCACCTGGTTTACACCCCTTGTGCTATCTCCCTCCCACAATACAAAGTATATATTAGAATCCTGCTGAGCATGGAGCCATCTTTAAATTTCTAATCTCCCACCAGGACACAAGTGCTCTTCAGCAATTACATTCTGCTTGCCAGTAAGCCATTAGACCTCAGGAATTTGTTTTAAAAGTGTTCAGATTTGTAAAGTAATACTTACTCTTTTCTCTTGTCTTGGTTGGCTCTGTCCCACTCCATTCACCCTCGTTAATGCTCGGGCTCCCTCCGCTCCCCTGTCCTGCCCCATATTCCCTCCCACCTTCACTACCTCTACATTTATAGTAATCACAGCCACACCCACAGCTCACCCTCACATCACCTTCATCAATCACAGCTCCTCAAGTCATATCACATTATACCACACCAGCGTGCAACACACAAAATACTCCCAATCACTTTCATTCCCACTAGGCATTTTTTACATCACCCACACTACTTCCCCATCCACATATAGTGCAACCCTATAATTCCTATTCAGTTCCCCCACCTAGAAACAACTTAAACTTTATAACCATGACTATCACACAACTAAGTCTAGTCTGTCTTCTCATAATTCTTTACAAAACCACAAGTTATCACTCTAGCAATATCCCTAAACTTAGTAGCACAACACTGCATTATGCACTCTCGTATACAGACACCACACATTATACTAATATCTGCCCATGGTTATTCAAGAACTACATAACGGACCAATCCCGAACTAAACACATATGCTCTCATTCCTACTCCAAAAAAACACAATACTTTCTCACACTCCTCTCCAAACTCCAACATCTATATAACCATTTTAACTCCAGGCTTACCATAAGTGGGGATATCCACCCCAACCCAGGCCCAAATCCATCCTGTCCAACACAAACTGCTCAAACACAAATGTCAGAACATAACACCCCCACTTTCTTCATCCCTGGGCAAATCAACAACAGCAGCAAAACCAACCATCTTTTAATGCTAAATATTAATATTAGAAGTATCAAAAATAAAATACCTGAACTCCAGGCCATAATAGCACACTACTCCCCAGACACAGTTGCTTTAACAGAAACCTGGCTAAATAAAAACATAGCTAACTCAGAAGTCCTCCCTACCGGCTACAATATCATTAGACAAGACAGACCACTTCGTAAAGGGGGTGGAACTGCCTTACTGTACAAGTCCAACTTAACTGTCCGTCAATTACCAAACTCCTACCCCTCCCCCAATAATTGGGACATACTTATCTCACAACTTCAACTTCACCCTAAAAAGGTCATCACCACAATTGTGATCTATATTCCACCTGGTAACACACCTGCTAGCCTTGAAGACTTCTTATCCTGGTGTTCGTCCACATACTCACAAGAAACCCTTATTCTGGGGGACTTCAACCTAGATTGGTTCACCTGTATATCAGAACCACCAAGTAATCTAACATATCTCCATGGCTACCAGCAGCTATTCCAAATTCCAACTAGATGTGATAAAAAATCTAAAAGGAATCCATCCTTGACTGGGTCCTAACTAAGAACCCCATATTGTATCCTCGCACAGGCAGTCTCCCAGACACCATAAGTGACCACAAAATAATATACTTTATACGTAGTAGAACAAGCATATGCAAAACCACTAACTATATTTTTGTGTTTCTAGTGGATATATTCTCTCCTGAGGTCCTCAACACTTTACTTTGTAACTGTGACTGGACCCCCGCTAAAAACCCTCCCACTTGACCAGGCTGTAGCATATTTCAACAAAACATTTCTACAACACCTAGACACTGTCACTCCATTGCGCAAAATCAAGGTTAGAACCTCTACAAACCCCTGGCTCCGTAAAGAAACCAAACAAATCCTCAAGTCCAGAGACACTGCCTGGCTTTACTATCAAAAAAACAAAGAAACACAAAGCCTAACTAAGTACCAAGAACTGCGCAACCGTGCAAAAAAATGCATTAGGCTGCACAAAAAATCCTACTACACAACATTACAAACTAAATACCAACACAACCCGCAACAATTTTGGAAAAATGTAAACCAGCTACTAAAATCCACCCAAAAGGCTACCCCCAAACCAACCACCCCTGACACTAAAGTTCCCATCGAAACACAATTCAACTCCCACTTTGTGAACTCAATTCTATCCTTAGTATCACAGGACAGTTTTTTCCTCACTATCCCTCCCAACACAAATAACACTAATACAAGCTTTACCCTCAAAACAGTTTCCACCACTTCAAACAAAACCATGCTCTCCAAACTAAAAACCTAATCAACAGCAGCCAACCTACTCCCCAGCTATTTCTTGAAACTCACAGCAGATGCTATTGCTATCCCAGTCTCCACTCTCATAAACAGATCAATTGTTGAAAACTATGTACCCAAACTTTGGAAACATCCTATGTTATACCCATACATAAAGGCGGGACCTCCACTGAACTTAATAACTACAGACCCATTTGCTTTACTCTCCTCTCTGGCCAAAATCCCAGAAAAATGCATCCATACCCAAATGCTAAACTATCACCTAGACAGCAACTTCCTGTCACCTACTCAGCATGGTTTCAGACCTGCCCATAGTACCACTACAGCCCTCCTCTGCTTCACAGACATAGTAAACTATCTCAAAAATGAAGGCCTACAAGTGTCCACTCTTTTTTTTTTTTTGGATATGCCCAAAGCATTTGACACAGTCTCACACCAAATCCTGCTAAACAAACTAAACCAATATCATCTATCAAATTCCACTCTTACCTGGTTCCAAAGCTACTTAACTGACAGGTAGCAAGCTGTGAAATGGGAAAATTTTCTCTCTCCTCAGCTGCCCATAACTATAGGAGTCCCACAGGGTTCTATCTTAGGACCACTACTATTCACAGTCTTCACAAATGACCTCCATACCGCCACACAGCATGCATCTATAATTCAGTATGCAGATGACACTACCTTAATCTGTGCTGCACAAAACATTCCCATCCTCCTGCAAACAACTCAGCTAGCATTCTCTGACGTTGAAAACTACCTTACCAAAGCCCAACTTATCCTCAATCAAAAGAAAACTCAGCTTATGATTATAACCAGTTCTAACAAAAACACTAACAGTCAATTCACTATCTACTCCACAGATGCTAGTCCAATTGCCCCAGTGGCACAGGCTAAGCTATTGGGAATAACCATAGACTCCCACCTAAAATTTGATAGTCATCTCAACTTAACTATTAAAAATGTACATGCCAAACTGGGGTCACTCTACCATATCAAACCATTTCTTACCAACAACACAAGATCAGCCATTGCTCGCTCCCAACTTCTATCCACCCTACTCTATGTATCTCCCATTCTGACTAATCTCAACAAAACTGAACTAAGCAAATGGAAGCCTGCTATAATAGAATTGTCCGCTTTGCTGCAAATTACTCATATAGAACTCATCACTGTACTGCTTTGAGACAGCTCCACTGACTTGAACTGCCCAACCTCTTAACCTACAATCAGCTCTGCCTCTGTCATTCTATCTATTACCTCCCCAATAAGTGTCCTGCCCTCAAAAACCTAGTACAACATCACTCAGCCAAAAGGCCTCTTATATCATCAAACAAACTACTAATAGAAGTCACCAATAGCTTTGGAAGTGCACTATATAGTAGTTCAGTGGCTAGAAATGGAACTATGTCCCTACTAGCATTCAAAACACATCATCCAAAGCCTCCTTTAAAGACCTCATCAGGCAACATCTCAAGTAAAGTTGGCAGTGCCATGATTGCTCCCCAGGCTAATGAAAGAGGATAACATATACATACTAAATCTAGAGCACTTGATAATAGTTTTCAATCTTACTCACAAACACTGGCTAATCTACAATGTATGTACTGTACCTGTGTACCATTTATGTATTCTACCTATGTTCCAAATTTCAGCTGTACACCACAAATCTATTAATTACCTTTATTTTTAAAATTAATATTTTTTTTTGTTCTCACCACTGTAACTGTTTATGTGCCGCATACCACTGTAAAAACATGTCTCTTGTAATTTGTGTGTATACTGATCATGTCTAAATAACTAAATGTGTCTGTAATTTTTCTTTGTGGACCTTTTCTCCCCGGGCCTCTGCTGAAAAAGGGCCTTTTCGGCTCAGTCAAACACCCCCGGTTAACAAATGTAAAATAAATAAAATATTTATTATTACATATATTTAAACCTTTCAATTGTGGCTGGTCTGTTTAGTGATATTTAAGCTATTAGAGTACTTGCATATCTATTTGGTGATACTGTACAGGCCACTCCCAATAGCCTTGTCTCTTGGTCAAACTACCATTTGGATTAACAGTAACATCACACAGTAAGATTGGATACCCTTTGCTAAGGGCCTTAAAGTAGCTGATAAGGAGCTGGCAGGTGGCACTGAAAACTACCTTACAGTCTGGACAAAGGGGGGCATAGCTAGTAAACCTGTGCTACCCTTTCCCAGGTGTGTGTGTATAAATCAAATCTCAAAATGTGTGTGTAAGCTACTTTGGCAGGGACAGAGAAGGTGCTGGAGGTCTTAACTTGGCCACTCAGTTGAGATCTCAACTCTACAGCTGTGCCAGTGTGGAGTACTTTGGGGGATCTGGAGAAAGAAGGAAAAACCAGCCCCAGACTGACTGTGATCTCTGTATGCTCTTAAAGGAAATTGCACTTTACAGTATGTGTACTTGTCATCTTCCCAGTGTGTACATTCCTCACTGTTGCCAGTGGTGAGGATTTAGGCTCCCTGATTACTGGGTCAGTGCAGGGGTATCACAGAATCTACTCTTACTCTTGTTGTCCAAGCTATGGTTAAAAATGGCCCATCAAGGAGAGTTCATCAAGCCAGTTACATAAATTAGTTAAAATGACATAATGTCACTTTGAAGGACTGTCACTAGCTGTTATGTTTTTATTTTTGAAATGTGCTCCTTCATTACACAATACAGGTTCTATAATAAATGCACTAAAACTGACATTATGTTGGACTCTAAGCTCCTGTAAATA